>NC_046657.1:93293143-93298954 GCF_010883055.1 Belonocnema kinseyi | reverse complement strand
TCTTGCACCGTAGAAAATAGAACCCACACAGAAAAAAATATTTGGTGTTTTTTTACCGTCTTCGATGGAAACGGCGGTCAAATCTTAAATTAACGTTGCGAAAGTTACAAATGCAGAATTGGCAAGTTTTTACTTATAAGATTCTACAAATTCTCTTAACATTTTTAAAATCTGAATAAATATAAAGTATTTCGTAAACGTAATGAAATACGCCAAAACAGACATTTTGGGACTCAACTTCAGAATTATACAGTCCAGAATTATACAATCCAGAATTTATAACGATAAAAGATAATACATAATAAACAAATAAATGAATAAATATAAAAAAGTAATGTAAATAATTTAAAAGAATATTGAGGGGTAGTGCTGCGGCCAGATTTGCGATGCTCAAAGGGATTATAAATATATAATTATTCATACCAAATTCGAAAGGTTTCAAACTATATCAACATTTTCAAGTATGGACTATATAATAGTAAAATTGTTACATTGCTATATCAAAACGTTAATTGGGACCAGACTGGGCCCCAAATAGATTGCCCAATTAATATTTTGGCATAGGCAATCTGAAATTAAGAATTAAATCTGAACATTAAATTAAGGGAATTAGACTCCTGAAATTCAGGTCGGGATCATTTGAAATTCAGGGAAGCATGACCTGAAATTCAGGTGTGCTCGCTCTTCAGTTAAGAATATATTTATACTGAAAGCTAGTGTAACCTTAATTAATACATTATCCTAACTGAAATTAAGGGTAATATTCTAACTAAAAACCAGGAATTTCTCATGCCTTACTGACACTCCTCAGCTGTTTTTATATAATAGCTATTCGTTTTAGAAAATATACAATTTGGGTTAAAACTTGTAAGAAAATACAGGAAAAGTAGGACAAATGGAAAAACGGTATATTGGCGGCAGGTGCGGTCCAAAATCTTCAGACAATTGCGTTCCGTAATGTATTGAAAGGGCGCTCACGCTGCGAAGTAAAAAGTTTTGTAATAATTTAATTACTTTGATGGGTTTAATAATCCAAATATTGGCTGATAACTGGAACTGATTTTGCTGCAGCACTTTTTTAAATCTGTGAAACGAAAACTCCTCGAATGATGGAAACATAGTATCATAGCCGACACTGACCAACGCGAAATAGAGTATTGGAGGAGGATGCGACTAGAATAAATGGCAACGAGCTGTATAGTAGCGCCAGCGTTCTGTAACGTCATGCAAGGTAGTACGAACCTAAAATTCAGAAAAGGTATATTCTTTTATTTTAGGTGACGAAAGCCTTACAGGTTATCTCAGGTTGCCTTCAACTTACTTTCAAAACTGAATATTGAAATTTAGGAGGATACTTTACTTTATTCCAGTAGAAAAATGCTGATTTCTCATTTAAGAAAAGTTAGTGCTTTATTCAAGATAGTTTTCATACTTAAATTCAGGTACTTCCTTAATTCAAGTCAACTCTGAAATTAAGTCGAATATAACATTAAGTATTTATTTTTACTGTGTGGATTTCAACGGTCAGCTAAACGAATGCTTAGATTGAGGTAATAAGTTGGGCCTTAGTTGGGCAGCCTACTTTATGTCCAATTAATAAAAAAAGGTTACAATTAATGAGTTGATAGATTTAAAAGAAATAAATAATAAATATTTTATATTATGTTTTTAATTTAACGCTTCTCAATGATTTAAAAACTCTTAGCATCCTCTTATTCCTTTTGATCTCTATACCAGTCTTTTCCAACAGTCCGCTCAGTCCTAAAAGCATTTGAAGTGGTGTTTTCTGCAAAATGTTTGGTTTAGTAGAAATACTAAACTGAGTAGAAGAAACAGCATAAGGCGATCACTTATTTTGTTTATTTCTAATACAGCGAGCTGTCTGTGGCCTTGCGGCCCGCGCAGTCACACACGTTCACCAATGCAGACGGGTTTTTCAAAATTACAAAATGCTAAGTTTGAAAAAATATTTATTTATTGTATAATGGGTGAAATATATTATAAACTTACCGTAATGTTAAAAGAAAAATTTAAGTCTATGAACAATACTTAAGGTGCAGAAGTTCTTTTTAAGGATGAGTAAAAACAATTTTAGCAAATTAATGTACTTTAACATTTTCAAACAAAATATAATAAACACGTAATATTCGTAAATAATTATTTTACTATGTAAGTTTATAGTTTAGGAATTATTTTGATTTATATAAATGAAATATGACTGCTAGATTCTGCTCGAATCGCTCATTATTTTCCAACCCGTGTGGCACAATTTATTATCCGCACGGCGTTCTCTATCCGAATTATCCCGATTTATTTATTTATTCCTAAACGGATGTAATTTACAAATAACTTTACCCATGCAAATAGCAGACCAGACTTGTTTGCTCTAAAAGTGTTTACTTTGGGTGTTTTATGGATTAGCCGTCTTATGGGTATGTCCAATATAATTCCAATAAAGAAATCAAAGACTGAACTGCTTTATCAATATAAGTTTTGATAAGTAAAAATTCGGAATAATTAGAAAAGTTTCAGGATTCGGGTGCAATTGCAACCACTGTGAATCTGTTAATTCATTTAACTTTTTTTATCTGGGTTGCCCGGTTGTGGCCGAATTATAAGATGGGCGTTAGGCTGATTAGTACATGGATTTAAATGCTAATTGACGTTTCCGAATTTTAAATTCAGACTCTCCCGAGTTTAGATGCATTAAAAAATTTTACAACTAAACGCTTTTAATCTTTAAATTCCACACATGACATACCTTAGGTTTAGGCTCACTGGTTCAATTATTTTTATTTTTAAAGTGTTTCTTAAAGTAGGCGATTTTATGAATCGATCGAATAGATTGGTAATTTTGGTAAAGAAATATTACAGTTATTGAAAAAATGTAAAAAATTTAAATAGAAGGCTAGAAAATATTTTAATCGAAATTTGAAACGATTCAAACACACATAATTATTAGTTTTAAATGGTTAATACGGAATTTGTTTTAAGGCCATGTGACGAGAAGATCACGTGACCAAACCTGGTCCTCAATTTTTCTTTTCCAACTTACGTCTAAACGAAATGAGGTATCGCTCTGAAAGTTTGGGAAGTAAAAGAGGACATAATAAATTCCATATCTCTCCTTTGTTACAGTGTAAATTTTGAAAAAAAAATTCGAAGAAACTATAAGGGGAAGTTAGATCGGTACTTTTCTTTCCCAACTTACGTCCACACGGAATGAGATATCGTGTTAAAAATTTGGCACGCTAAATAGAAAGCATGCGGGAATGTGTCTCTGATAGTAAATAATTAGAACTGTGAAAAAAAGTTTTTTTTCACTACTATTTTGAAGAAATACCGACCGTGCCGTAAACTTTTTTCTTCTCCCAACTCTTTGCAAGGCCACAAATCACCCTTTGACATTTACCAACATTTCCCGAAAAAAATTTCCGCGTTATTTAAAGTTTTATTTTTCAATATGGGTGAAAAATATTGATCCTAGGGCTGATTTGACCAGCTGTTATATTCGTTAATCTTCAATTTAAAAAAACTTGAGTGGATTTATTTTTTATTTTACAGGTCTCTAAATTTAAACTGCCAACCTAACAAGTTTGCAATTGAAATTTTGGTTCACAGGGTAAAATTTTTTTTAAACGCGAAAGACACAAATAATGTAGGGCCTTATCGTTTATGAAATATTAGTAAACAGCTTGGGCTTTTAAAAATATTTGAATAATTATCTAAAGATCTTTTGACTGTAACTTTAAATTATAAAATAATATTATATTTTTTCAGAATTGAGACTGCTTTCGAATTTTTAAATAATTTTATGTCTTTTCCTGATTTGAGAACGGTTTCGAAACCTCTTAAAATTTAAATTTCCTGAAACGTGAAGCTTCTCTTTAACTCCCCTATAAAATCTGGAAAAAAATCTTGTGGTTTTAGCTTATCCCAAGAGGGAAATCCGGCCTATTTTTCTGCTTTCATTCCATCTGACGAATAGAGCTAGGAAAATCGAATTTTAGTTCGTATGGACGTTGCTGCATATTCCTTCCACGGGGCTTTTCTTATCTTATCGATTTGGACAGTGGTTTAAGGGTCAGGGATTCGCGGGGCATGTAGGAAAGATGCTGGAAAGAAAGGCCTAAACCTTATCAGAGTGGGCAATAGGCTCAGGTGTCAGTTCAATGAGATACTCAGGATAACTTTTGCAGTGCTGAAGGTAGGTGCGATACTTGCTTCTTACGTTTATTTCACTCTAGCAACAATAAATAGGAATCTCTTCACTACACAGGTTTTTCCCTCGACAGCTGCAGTAGAATTTACAAAGTATAAAATACTTTGGAGAACTTAAAAACATTTTCTCTCAGAACTAAAAAAATTATATACGTAACCCTTCCAGAGTCAGCATCGTTCCGTGCCCCCTGTCAGGGCAAGCCAGTATCACCACACTGAAAAAAAATGTTCTTGAATCAAGTAAATGTTACTTAATTCAAGTCAATCGCAGGTATGAATGGGGACGATAGAATATGAGTGTGTTCCAAATAAATAAGTACTTGCTACTGTATGCTTGGAACAAGCGTACATTTTCTTAACCTGAGAAAATATATTCTTAGATAGAATGTCGCATTTTATTATTCTAAAACTTTATTGTGTTACTTCATATAGAGATGTATACAAATTCAGAACATAGTTTACTTCGAAGAAATCATTTCTGATATACTTCAAGAATATATTTTCTTAATCTAAGAACCCGTGTGGAAAGAATTCATGGCGCTATACTGTTCCAGTCTAGACCACCACGAGTCTATACTGGCACTATCTCGACAAACTATGCCGGGACAGTGCGCAAATGTAACGCTCCAATGGTCCAGCCGTTATCTACACCAGCGGTACTGCTGCGTTCTAGTGAATCTAGTTAAATCTAGTAGATCTAGATGCGACCTAGATTGCATATTTGATACTAATTTTTATAATTAAATAGATAAAGTTCCGAATAGGTGAACGTGACGATTTCCTTCACACTGCGTATACTTATGTATTTTGACGCGCTGATTACGAAAATGATAGTCAAAATTGGCGACTAGGCGATTTTCATGTTGAAATCGCGGAAAAACCATAAAAAATGTATTTTTTTGCGTTTATCACAGCCAATATGCAAAATCCCGCAAAATGCTTCCAATAAAAGTTGTAGATCTTACAGAAATACACATTTTTTGTAGGATAAATTTTTTTGTACGAGTAATAGTTTCCGAGAAAATCACAGATATATCTGATGAAATGTAACAAATTTACAAATTTCAATGCAATTAGCGACAGGTCTTTCACCACCATCCGCGCTCATAGTACTTAAGGCCGTCTGTTTCTTGCGTGCAATATTATTTTCGAGATTTTCCTCTCTTGAGTCCTCGTCAAGATGGAT
This sequence comes from Belonocnema kinseyi, assembly GCF_010883055.1. NCBI lineage: Eukaryota > Metazoa > Arthropoda > Insecta > Hymenoptera > Cynipidae > Belonocnema > Belonocnema kinseyi. Next base: position 93,293,547 of record NC_046657.1, on the reverse strand, counting down.
GAAACATATAACATTTTTAGTTTATCTAAGATTCTCCAAGAAAGGGAAACAACTCTTCAGTGGTTGCGACAAATCGAATTAATTCCGTCGGAACGATTTTGCTCAAAACATAAGAAGAAAATGATTCTTGTGGAGTCTGAACATGTTTGCGGATCCTTCCTTTGTTATAAAATACACAAATATCGTCACAGTATTACCGTTGCAGAAAACACGTGGTTTGAGAGGTGCCGCATTTCTGCAGCGGCCTGTATGCTCATTACGTATTGTTTTGCGTTAAATTTTAATTTCGAACAAACGATCCGGGAAAGCAGCATTATAAACAATCAATCGATTTCTCGAGAAACAGTTTCAGACCGCTCCTCATTTTGTAGAGAGGTCTGCATGCTTGCTCTTGACAGCAACTT
>NC_046657.1:93266834-93293043 GCF_010883055.1 Belonocnema kinseyi | reverse complement strand
CATTAATAAAAAAGCATGTAGCGGAAGGGACAGAAATCCACACCGATTGTTGGAAGGGATACATTAATCTCGAAGATCATGGATTTGTCCACAAAACTGTGATTCATTCCGAAAAATTTGTGGATCCCGATTCCGGAGCGCACACACAAAACATCGAGTCATCTTGGCGGTGGATGCGACGATTTCTCTCACGAAGTGGAGTGCGTAAGAGCAACATTGCAGAGCATCTCTGCGAATTTTTGTGGCGACGATGCGTAAAGAAAATAGTTGCTGATCCGTTTAAAGAATTAATTACTAACATAAAAGCATATTACCCTGGCCACCAAATATACTCAGCAGACTATTATAAAAAAAACTTATAAGGAGTATACAATCAAGACAATAAATAGAATATACTCAGAATTTCCAATTAAAATAAAATAAAATATATTTAAAAATCATAAAAGTAAAAAAAACAATTAAAAAATTTAAAAATACAAAAAAAATGCTTTTCAAAATACTCCAACCTTCCCGTGGTGAAAAGCGTGAGTAGATACCCAGCCGAAACCAATGGACAATACTCATTGTTTTTTTTTTCATACAAATCGAGATATCACTAATTTTCTTGGAAACTATCACTCGTAGAAAAAAATGTGTATTTTTGAATGATCTACAATTTTAATTGGAAACATTTTGCGAGATTTTGTATATTGGCCTGGATAAACGCAAAAAACCATATTTTTCATGGTTTTTTCGCCATTTCACGATGAAAATCGCCGAGTTGCCAATTTTCACTATCATTTTCGTAAGTAGCGCGTCAAAATACATACGTATACGCAGTATGAAGGAAATCGTCACGTTCACCTATTTGGAACTGCACCCGTAAATGTTTTGAAACTAGGAGCCAACCTCAAAATTGAATTCTCATTTTTCTCCATAAATACTAGAATTACATATTTTTTAAATCATCAGGGACTATTCCTGCATTGATTCAAATTTTTATTTGGAGTGAAAAATTGTTTAATTTCAATAGCTTTCATGTGAGACGTTGTTTTTTCAAATCCTGGGGTAAGAAAAAACACACCTTAAATAAAAACTATTGAATTTAGCCAATGTTCTATTCCAAATAAAGATTTAAAATTCTTGCAATCCGGTTCCGGTTATTGTTGCCAACTTTTTTGGTAGCAGTTTCGAAATTGCATTGCATGCTGAAAGTTGAGTGTTGTTGGTAGCACTGAATAATATTTCAGGTTAGGAAATGTGTCATTTTAATTTACATGAGTACTGGATACATGTCATACGAAAAGGAAAATTACTTTCCTAAAAAACCTAATGATAAAATGTATTTATTCAGCAATAATTTTTTATATTAGCTTTGTCTTTCATTCAATAGTTTACCAATAAATAAGGTATAGTGCGTCAGATCAATCGATACTTAGTGATGAATTAAATTACCTAATCTGCACTATGAGGCAGCATTGACAACACAGGCACCTTTATTTTTTCTATTTCCTTTGATTTCAGCACTGCAATAAATATAATTTGTTATCTTTTATTAAATAGTTTTTAAATGACGCATTCTTTTTCAAAATCCAAATAGAAGTAATTTCTAGAGCCAAGCTAGATGTTAGACGGAATTTTTATATTAATATGATGTCAAATTCTGGCTAGCGACATTAGTCGGTCTACATAGATCTGCGTATGGATTTTTCTATCTAGGAGGTATAGATAGCGCCACAAGAGCGCCAATCTAATTTGGCGTGAACAGACAGCCACGAATAATCCAGTACTGGCGCTAGAATAATTCCAGTCTGCCAGGAATCGTTTCCATACGGGAATATGAAGTACCGGAGCAATAGACTGAGCCTCAAATGAACACTATTTCTCAACGAAAAAAAAAATTGTTTTCGAAATTATTGTTATGCAATCTTCATTTTTTAAATTATTAAAATATGTAATTCGCGCTTACTGTTGCTTACGTATATACCACGTACGCTTAAAACGCTTTCAAAAATCGCACTCGTCGAGCATTCGAAACCCTACCTAAACTGCCTAAAAAACTAGGGTCCTAACCGCGCGCTCTACCGACTTCGCTATCGAAGCAGTTGGATCTCAGTGACAAAAACTCAACTAAGAATTTCAAGGCAGTACCGTACGAAGTCGCATGGTGAGCCTTAAACATCTTCAAACTAAACGTTATGGAACTCAATGTTTCGTTCAAAAAAACATATTTCTGATGATACTTTAAAATTTTCGAGAGCCTTTAATATACCATTTTTTATTTATAAAAATTTTAGAATTGAATTTTACTTATTTCATAAAAGGCTCTATATTTTTGTTTTCAGAATATATTCGAAAATGTTATAAAATATCTAAAAGAAATTAACAATAAACGGTAATTCTCCATAAAATACGCAGTTTTCAATTTATCAAACTCTTTTATTGTATATAATACTCTCTTACTCAATTTTTAATGAATAATATTTCTTAAACAATAATATAAAATATGTGAAAAAGCGAAGTAAGTGACACTTATTTAACAAGGGACTTAGTACTTGTTGTTTTTAAATATTTAAAACGCTTAAAAACGACCCAAAGGTAATGAATAATAAGGAAAAGTTGCATGTACAAAAATGCTTTAATAACATCAATGAAAAAAAATAATGTTCTGCTATACGAAAATTTCCATAAACCGCACAGTTTTAAATTGATCGAATTCTTGTATCATACGTTTTTTACTAAGGTTTGAATATGGAATTGTTTTCCTAAAACAACAATTCAAATATGTAAAAAAGAATTCTACTTCACTTATTTTACAAAGGGCTCAATACTTTTTTCTTTAGAAATTTAATCCACTTAAAAAAGATCTAAACCTTATAAAAAGTAAATAACTTTTGAGTTGAAAAATGCTTTAATAACCTCAGTGACAAATAGATATTTTCTGATTTTTAAAAACCTCTGTAAAACGCACAGTTATAAATTCGTTTAATTCTCTTATAGTACTTTTTAACTCAGTTTTTAATTAAAAATAACAATTCCTAAATATTAATTAAAAATTTGTAAAAAAAAACTGATCGCTAGTTTAAATATTACCTATTTAAAAAATTGTTCGATACTTTATTTTTCTTTCAAGTATAAAATGCTTCAAAATCAGAAAAAAAAAGAATTCTGTAAAGAAACGTTTGGTGCAAAAACTTGCAGGTTAGAAGTGATAGAGTCTCACTCTATAAAATGAAATTCATTTTTAATAAACTTTTTAAAAATGTTATTGAATTCTTTTTCCTTAAATATTTTGCTTTATAAACATTTTTTAAATTATGAAGAAAATGTAATAATTGTATTTTTAAGCATTTTTTAAAGCTTTGCACTTTGTTCTATGCTGTCATATTTTTTTCATTATTTACATAATAAAAAAGAATTATGTGAGTGTATGTGTGATTTTCAAAATGTTAACCATTTGTAGTCGAATGCATTTTCTATGATTAATGAATTCCTTGACTCAAAGACTTCATTTTATTAAGTTTTTATAAATATACATATTAATAATATCCGTATTAAATTTTCTATGACATGTTGAAATGAAATTTTCTGTGATCATTGAATTCATTGACTAAAAAATTTAATCTTGTTAATTTTATTTAAAAAACTTAAATCTATACTTAATTATTTAAAATAGAAACATTATGTGCGCGCTACAGTACGTGGGAAGCATCGAATTGCACTGCCAATTAATAACATAAAAATATAAAACAAGATATTAACTATTTCAGATAGCAAGTAAGAATATGAAATTGAAAAGTATGACAAAAATTCCTGCCTAATAAAGGAATTTCTTTTTGATTAAGGAAAAATTAATTTGTCGAATTCCGCTAGATTAACATTTTTTCTACAGTTAAAAAATCTGTTACCTAAAACTTATTTAATTTAAATTAGAATAACACATGATGGTTTTGTATTTTCAAAACTAATTTTTTTTTACTTAAAACTTTAATGAATTTTGCCATTTCTGTGATTTTCAAACTGCTATTATCAAACACGAAAATATTGTGTAAACAAAATACAACTATGTCTTACAACTCTAATTAAAATTAGATAAGGTCCACATAACAAAATTGTTTGCTTTTTAAAAATCAATTTTAATCTAGCCGAATCCAAAAAAGTAATACTTCTTTATTGAAAAAAGAATTCCTGTATTTAGCATCAATATTTCAATATTTATTATTATTTTTAACTTCAAATGGTTTTTTGTTACCTTGAAAACTACACAAAAATAATTTCAGGGTGGCCGTTTTAATCCAGGAAAAAAAGTCCCAGTCATTTTTCGATTCACAAAAATTTTTCATGTTTAAAAAAATTCGAAATGGTTTAATTTTAAGCAGATTAATACATACAAATAATCATCGAAAAAAATTATAGACGCAGTACATTTATAACCTTTTAATAATTTTAGGAATGAAATTACTTCTGAGTCTTACATAATTATTACAAAATTAAAAACACTTTTTTCAAATCCATTTGAAAATTTTCAATTCTTACCACCAAAAACTTACCCATGGCAATAAATTTATAATTTTTTTTACATTTTTATGAGTGATTTGATTTGTGTGTCAGCCTAAAGTTAGTAGTTTAGCAAAGTTGGAAATTCCTATCTACATTTGCATAAATAAAATTGATTATGTGCACCAATGTTTTGAATTTTATAAATATTATTGAATTTCAAAATAATTATTAGCGGCGAAGAGAACCAACTTCATACGATGTCAAACTTGTGCATTATTATATTTAATAAGATACTTATGCAGTAAGAAGTAAATTAATTTAAACCAATATATTAATTTTCATAATGTGTGCGATGTCTATTGTATCAAGTCGACAGTTTTTATGTTGAAAAAAACTGATGTGATTCTATCTTGAGAACATAGGTATCTTCAAAGTAAATCTGACATTCGTTTCAAATAAATAATTATTTGAAGGAAAATAATCAAGAATTATTCTAAGAGAAATTATTTCTTCGGCGAATACCTTCATTTTCTCGTATCAAGAACATGAACATTGTTTCAATTAAAAAAGAAGTCAAAATAAGTATATGAATTTACTTGGATCAAGAAACATGTTGTTAGAGTTTTAGAGTTACTTATCATGAGAACATAATATTGTTAGTTTAATATTTTATTAAACTTTACGCAAATAAGTATAATGGAACAAATTAAATCAATAGTTTTTTTGCTCAGAGTAAATATATTCTTGATTAAAATAGTTATCCTGATTCTATTATTTTCTTGACTCAAGAAAATCAGTTTCTTGTAAAAAGAAAATACTTGCTACTTTCAAGTAAAATCAGCCAAGTAAATTAGCCTACTTGATTTAATGCAAATTTTTTTTCAGTGCAGTAACGCTGAAGTTGTAAATTCATCACTTTCATATGTAATATAGTGTGATTAAATTAGCAAAATGTCTAGAATAAAAATATTTAAGTGCGATAGATATATAATTAGTAAATTATATTATAAAAAGTTATTATGAAAAATATGCAAAAAAGTTAGGTAAATTGGGAAAAAATGCCTTTTGCTATTTTTTTCATTTTATTTATCATGTTTCTCAGTTAATTGGAAAAAAATCTTGGTGTTTTTGAAACTGTAGATTTTTCTATATGACAATATGTCAATGGTCAATCCTATACTTTTGTCAAAACAAGGCAAAATTATTAATAAATTTAGCCGATTCAGGATCGCATGTTGTTCATCGGATGTTTAATTTAGAAAAAATCCAAGAAACTAGGGGTTATACAAAATGTTAGAAATCGTTAAATAAAGTATTTCTCACATTTACTTGTATTTTCGAGGTTAATTCGAATGAAAGTAACATTTTTTGTTGGATTCGTAAGAGAAAGCTACATCTGCGTTGAGGAAAATGATTAATCGTTCATATTTATTGCAAAAAACGATTGTTTAAATATAAAGAAAGTCGAAAAAGTTGAAAAACACAACAGAAAAAAGATAACATTTGTACCAGACATGTAATACGCCATCAGCATACAAATTAAAGAGAACCGACAGAACTTGGTCAGTTTTTACTTTTTAAAAGTGATCAAGCTAAATTCAGCTTAACACTCGCGACGATTGTTCGGGTCAGTTTGAAACAGCCGCTGAACACACAGTGTCCCATACGTCTGATGGGTTGTTTTATTTTTCAGGCTCTGCTCGAGTTCTTTGAAGAAGTCGACAAATACGTCGTCTGCAAGTGAGTTTGTGTTCTTTTTGCCTTGTATTTTTAACTTTCATGACTTGTAAACAAATCGCAGTTCATTTTCTAATATAAATTAATTCTAAAAGAAATTTTGTATTGCAAAATAGGAAAGAGCACATGATTTTTACTCAAATAGTGTATTTAAATTATTCAAAATTTTATTTGATATAAGAGCCCTGCTTAAAATTATGGATAGAACCCAGATAAGAACCGGGTGGAAGTTGGTTCTTATCTGGCGCTATTGGAATTAGACCCGGGCTTTGTCCCCGGTTTACACCCGGTCCTTGATCGGATTCTATCTGAATTGATATTTTTATCTCCGGCTTCTATATGGCTCTCATCCGGGACCTTCAAGCTTTGTATCCGGTTTGTATTCGGGATTGGACCTGGTTTATACCCGGCACCTGACCAGGCTCTATCTGGGATCAGATAACATCTACCGGATTTCTACATGGGTCTTATACGGTTTCTTAAAACTTTTACCCGGTATTTAGGTGATGTCTATCCAAAACGTACTCGGATCTTGTCCCCGGTTTATACCCGACCCTTAATCGGATTCTATCTGGATTGATATTTTTACCTCCGGCTTCTATATGGCTCTCATCCGGGACCTTCAAAATTTGCATCCAGGTTTGTAGTCGGGATTGGACCTGGTTTATACCCGGCACTTGACTGGGTTCTATCCGGGATCAAATAACATCTACCGGATTTCTACATGGGTATTATAAGCGGAAAAAAAATACCCATTAAATTTTATAGAACTAATCCTATAGTAGAGGATACGATGGGTAGTTTAATAAAAGTTAAGATCGTCTTTGTTTTACATTGCGTTGAACTATGCAACGGAATGTGTTACAAAGTTCTATAAAATTTAAAGGCCGAAGCAACGTATTCTCAATGAAAAGGCAGGTTACGAAAAACGTAAAATAGTTCTATAAAATCTAAAATTCTAGCTTAAATGCATTCTATATCAAAGAAGTTTTGAAATTATAGAGAACAGTTCTACAAAATGACAACCGATTTTTCGCCGCAAAAAATTAATCTTTTGTATTACTATATTATTACTATTATACTCTAATATTTGTTCACATGTTTTTAAGTACACTATTATTTACTATTATACAATTACTACACTATTTATTATCGCACGTTATGAAAATTTGTATTCGCCGCGGGTTCGAACCCTGTAAGTTTCGCATTCATAACGCCTAAAGCCTCTCGGCTAACCTAGCTTGAAGTATGCAAAAAAAATATGAAATACAACTTACAGCTGCGCAAGTCGGTCTGTAAATTTTTGTAACCCATTCTATTAAAAATGTCGTTACGCTTATGACTATACATGTACTAAGATTTTAGATTTTATTTTATGTGATTAAACAAGATTTAAACTAAATTCAAAAATATTTCAAGACATTTTAAGAGATTTAAAAAAAATCAATATATATTTTAAGAAATTTAATAGATTTCAATGGATTTCCACAAATTTCCGAAGATTTCAACAGATTTAACAGACTTTGAAGAATTCAAGCACATTATTTATATTTTAAAATTACTTTAAAATCTTAAAACTTATTTAAATTCTGCCTACATTAAAAATATCTTGAATTCTTTTAAATATTTCAAAATGTTTTGAAATTCGATTATAAACTTAAACATTTTTTAAAATCAAATTAGTCCTGTTAAATCCCTTGAAATTCCTAAAAATCTCTTTAAATACATGAAAATATTTTTAAATTACATGAAAATCCTTAAACTCGTTTGAATTTGTTTAAAATAATTTAAAATGCTCTGTAATATTTTTAATTCCTTCACCAACTTTTTAAATGATATGAAATCCATTGAAATGCCACAAAATCCCTTAAAATCAATCAAAATCTCTTGATCTCATAAAAAGTATTTGAAAGTCTTTAAAATCTGTTGAAAATTCTTGTACTTTTTGGAATTCTTCTAAAATCCTTTTAAGTTCTTTCAAATTACTTGATATCTTTTTTAAATCATTTATAAACTTTAATCTTTTTAATTTAAAAGAATTTTTAAATCCCGTTAAATTATTTTAAAATTCATTAAAATCCTGTTAAACAGTTGAAAATATTTTGCACACCAAACTCTCGCTTTCAGTCAAGTTTCGGAGGTTGCCTTCAAATGGCCTCGAACTGATTTCGGGAGGACAGAAACGTAAACAGTGAGGGCCGGCTGATTCGTTTTCAATTGTAATATACACAGTAAGGACGTTTACTATGTAGTCATAGGGAATATAATTATATAAACTTTAGCACACAATGCTACCCGTTTTGCATTTGTGTAATGCAAAAAAGTACTATATAGGCGATTTTAATTCGGTTTCCAAATCTCCCGCGCTCGAGATCTTACGCTGATTGATCAAAGGCTTCGAGACTCAGAAGACGTGCGCAAAATATACGAATAACCAAATTCTGAAAAAAGGTTATGTTCCCCAGGATTTACCGCGCATTTCAATTAAATAATTAGTTACGAATTGAAAACAATGTAACACAATATTAGAATGTGTTCACAAAAATTCTCGGACGTGGTTTCTTTGGGAAATTTGTCTTAAATCTTTGTTTGCGAAATCTTTTTATTCGTTGAAATCGCTGAATTATTTGAAATCTATAATTAGTAAAAAAAAATCTTCTAAAATGTTTTGAAACCTTTTCAAATCTTCCAACTGTTTTAAAATACTTGAAAGCTGGTGAGCTGTAACCTTTTCAAAATCTTTGAAACCCTTTACATCTTCTAAAAGTTTAAAAATCTTTGTGACGTTGTTATGAAATATTTAAAATCTGATAAACGGGCCTTTATAAAATGTTCCAAATCCTTTTAAATATTTTGAAATCTTTGAAAGATTTTGAAATCTTTATTAATGTTTTGTAATATGGTGTATACTCAAAAATCGAGTGGTGAAACTCTTGAAAATTCGGTTAGATGGCCATTGCTCATTCGAATAGAGCTTTTTATTCTATAGACGTCGGCAGTGCGCACGTGCCGAAATTTTATGTCATTTCCGTATTTTTCGAACAGTTTTGTGTCGAAATGTATGAAAAATATTGTTAATAAAAACAACAACAAAAAATTAATTTGTAAATAACAGAGATTTTTAAGGTAGAAGATTTTTAAGTCTATTGAAAAAAGGGTGAAAAACGTGCAAAGAGTGCGGCGACCAATGCCATTACTTGCATCTGTTGGCATCTGTCATCTTTTAAAAAATGCTTAAAAATTTGGCGAAACTCACGGAAGAAGATGTTCCAGGTGCAAAATTAGTGTCTAAAGTCCTAAATGTAGAAAACCACCATTAAAAGGGAAAAAACGTGATTTAGTGGAAAATTTGGTTGAGGTTTTGTATGGCAGGTATAAACATTTTCTTTTATACAAGATTTGCAGTTCAAAAGTTTGTTTGAGTGAATATTTAATATTCATACAAATATAAAATAACACAATATTATATTTTCTACTTCTCTTTTTCAAGTTTAGACAATAAAAAGACATTTGTTAGTGATTAGCTGGTATATATACCAGTACTAACAAATTATCCTTCTTTCATATAAACTGGTTATAAATACATAAATATAATAGTTTTGCGTTCTCAAGTGAAAGTATTAAATAGATTTTATTTTTATCAAAAAATTTAGGAGGTTCGAAACCCCGATAACAATGCTTCATTTAATATGTAAGGAAATGTTAGCAAAGAAAGAAAATATTAATACCTGCCAAACACAACCTCAACTAACCTTTCTACTGGATCACTTTTTTTCCTTTTAAAGATCGTTTCCTATATTTTATCCATCGTTTAGTTGTTTACACTGCGCTCTTCCAACGATTTGTGCACTAATTTTGCTCCTGGAACATCATCTTCCGCGATTTTTTCCAGATTTTTAAATATTTTTTTGAAGACGACAGATGTCAGATGTAAATAATTGGCTTGCTCGCCACACTTTTCGCACTTTTTTCGCACTTTTCGCAGTCTTTAAACTCTGATTTATTTACACATTTATTTTTCGTTGTTAGTTTTATTTACAATATTTTTCATACATTTCGAGACAAAACTGTTCGAAAAAAACGGAAATGACGTAAAACCCTGGCACGTGCGCACTGTCGACGTCTAGAATAAACAGGTCTATTCTGAAGCTGAGTTACTATTTAAGATTTCAGCTAATAATTTTTATAATTTCTAAGTCAAATATCACAAAAATGTATACTTTAACATTCTATAGTGACGGAGACGAAATTTTCAAGGTCGCTGAACACCCAGCTTATAAGAATAATTCGCTGCTTCTTACCTCTATTGATTTAAATCTCAGATTCATTGTTGCAATTTTTATAATAATATGGATTACAATTTTCGTTGCAGTTAGTCAAAAGCGTGATATTCCCATATTTTATTCAATAAGTAAAACAATAGATTTTATCGCCAATTACTTACGTACAACCTGCAGATATTCACTTTATTTAATTAATTAAGATCGAAGTACAAAACGATTTTGTCCCATGTCAAACGTTAAATATCACTCACGTACCTTTAAATCAGTGAAAACCAACTCCAATTATTAAGAAAGTACTTAATGCACGTCCCAAATGTATTTATGAACAATTTTAATGCTGTGTTACATTTTTTTTAATTCGTAACTAATTATTTATTTGAAATGCGCGCTGAATCTTCGGGAACATAACCTTGTTTCAGAATTTGGTTATACGTATATTTTGCGCACGTCTTCTGAGTCTCGAAACCTTTGGCCTATATAGTACTTATTTGCATTCCACAAGTGCAAGACGGGGGAAAGTGTCCACTTTATGTTTGGTGTATTTTGAAGTCTTTAAAAACTTGTAGAGCGCAAAAGAAAAGCGAGGAATATGTCAGAATATTTGTGAATATTTCGAAATAGTTTGGAATATCAAAAATATTCGAGATTATAAAGAATATCAGGAATACCAGGAATATCAAGGAATATTGAAAGAATACGTGTATGTGAATATTTAGTGAATGTATCAGGAATATTGGAGTGATCGACGATTATACCAGGAATGAAAAAATATGTAACTCTTTGTTATCGTTCCCTATTGGAAACTTATCCGGATTAGATGTGGGTCGGCCAAGAATTTAAAAAATTGATTTATCTTTAGTGAGAATTTTATAGAAATATATGTACAATATTTCGATGATAAATAATATCAACTAATAAGAGAAATAACATGTAAAGTTAATTAAGAAATTGGTCATTAATCTACTTTAGTAAAAATTTTTATTAAATATTAGTTGTATTTCACTATTTGTTTTAATACACTGTTTCCAACTTTTCACTAAATTTTTAGTTACATATGACTAAAAATAAGTAGAATTTTTTGACTAAATTAGATTATTTCCTTGTCTGTGTGACCATCCAGATCGATAGATTCATATATTGTAGTAAAAAGCTGAAAAAATTACAAGTGGCCACGTACCTTAGAGAGACTGGATAGGAACAGGGTAGAAAAGTATATCCTTATTTTAATTTCTAGTTTTATTTACCAGATAGGAACCTGGTTGGACCGGGTAGCCGGTACGCTATCACTTAACAATTCACAAGTGAACAGGTGCCTTAGAGAGACCGGATAGGAACTGGGTAGAAAAGCATATCCTTATTTTTATTTCTGGTTCCACATGCCATATAGGAACCGGGTAGCATCAGGTAGCCGGTTCACAAGCATCGATTGCCATATAGAGACTGGGTAGAATTCTAATTTTATATGATTATTATATTCATTTTGTTTCCATTGGCCAGATAAAAACCGAGTAGGGGCGGGCAGAATATTTAAACAACTTATTTTTTATTACCATTTCCCGGATAAGGACCGGATAGATCTAACAACATTAAATTAAAGATCAAATAAAAACTGTATAGAACCGGGTAACGACCGAAAGGGTACGTAACCGGTTCCTTTCCGGTTTCAATTGGATTTCAACCTGTCATTTTAAGCAGGGAGGTCTTTGGGCAAACATTTTTTCTCGATTTATTCAGTTCGAGTGAGATTGCGGACTTATATGTATCTCTTTAGTATGTAAGGCACAGTATCTTTATCATCTTTTCTTAATTCTGTAATTATTGTGTACTAGTTGTCGTGTCCTTTTAAATATCTAGAACACGGCTGCAATAAGATTAAGCACTAACTTATTTTAAATCAGAAAAAGCCTTTTTCTGTTGGAGTAAAGTACGCTCCTAAATTCCAATATGCAGTTCTGAAAGTAAGTTGAAGGTAATCTGAAATAACCTGTAAGGCTTTCGTTACCTAAAATACAGGAATATACCTTCCTGAATTTCAGGTTCGCACTACTTGCACGACGTTACACTTTAGAGAACGCTTAAGCTACTATAAAGCTCGTGGCCATTCATGTTAACCGCATCCTACTCCAATACTTCATGTCGCGATGTTTAGTGTCGACAATGATACAATGTTTCCATTATTCGTGGCAGGGTATATTCTAAAGGGCAGTTCTAAAAAAAATGGGCAGTTCTAAAAGTCCTTTGGAAGATAAGGAAAAGAAAAAGAGAAAAAAAAGAGAAGGGAGAGAGAGAGAGAGCGAAATGAGCCCGATTACGAGATCTTGGACCTTTTTTTTTTAGAAATCGTATACTGTCAGGTCGGGCAGTTCTAAAAAATCCTTAGAATATACCCTGATTCGTGGAGTTTTGGTTTCACGAATTGAAAAAAAGTTGCAGGAAATCAGTTCCGGTTGTTAGCCAATATTTGGATTATTAAACCCATCAAAATAATTAAATTGCTATGAAACTTTTTACTTCGCAACGTGAGCGTCATCTCGATACATTGCGGAACACAATTTCCGAAGATTTTGGATCCCACCTACCCCTATATACCGTTTTTCCATTTTTCCTACTTTTACTGCATTTTTTTGCAAGTCAGAGACCAAAATTGTATATTTTCTGTAATGAATGCCTATATAAGTACAGCTCAGGAGTGGTGTAGTTGAGGCGTGAGAAATTTCTTGTTTTAAGTTAAAATATTATCCTTAATTTCAGGTAGGATAGAGTATTAACATAAGGTTATATTAAATTTCAGTATACATATACAAATATGACTCTAAAAAGTGAAATTTTTCAGGGTCGTACAGTGGTGAATAACGATTTTCTTTGTTCATAAACTTAATATCTCAAGATTGGCTTAACGGAATTGAATTAAATTTAGATTGAATACAGTTCCGGCCATACCTAATAAGGGAAAAATACTCATAAGATTCAATTATATTTTCCAAGGCCGGAAAATCCATAGGTAATCTAGTACTTTTCATATTTTATTAATGAACTGATTTAAACTTTTAGAAACAATTATCATTTTTTATATTAACCCTTAAATTTGTTTATTTAATCGGCCAAACTGAAATCCAAGGGAAAAATGGTCTCTCCTATTTCATTTTCCTGGAAAATTTAATAAAACACGAAAAAACGTGAATTTTTCAGGTCTTTTAGCTGGCAAAGCTATTGTATTTTTTCTTGTTTTATACAATTTTCCTTTCGATTTTAGTTTGGCCGATTTAAATAAAGAAATTTAAGTGCTTATATAAAAAAATGTATCATTATTTCTAAAAGCTTGAGTCAGTTTTTTAGTTAGTTCTGGAATGGAAGCTTCTAATGTGTCCCCTAAGGGTTTACATTTTTCTTGCACCTTCTCTATTCCTTTACACACCCCTCCACACACTTACTTGGTGGTGGAAGGGGGACCTACAGTTTAAGGTGGGTTCCGAACCACCAAGAGCAACAGCCTTAAGTACTTAGAGAAAACCTTTTTCTCTACAGGTACCGGTCCCACGACTCTCCGGAGATGAACAACTCCCTTGCTAGGCTAGTGTTCACCGCATGGGCCACCGAGACTCTTCCAGAGTGCGAGGCGGGAATCGAACCCGCAAGCCGAAGGAGTGGGTCCAAAGCCTACGCTTTAGCCAGATTTATAATGGATTTTCAGGCCTTGGAAAATATATTTGGATCTTGTGAGTATTTTTCTCTCAGTAGGTATGAAGTGAACTGCGTTCAGTATAAATTTCATTCAGTTCCGTTCAGCCAATCTTAAGCTATTAGGTTTATGAACAAAGAAAAACGTTTTTTACCACTGCGCGTCGTAGATGCGACTCACGGACGGGGTATAGATGAGACGCAGAGATGTAGTGGTGAGTGATGGGAGGTGTTTCACGGGATCTCGAGCGAAAGCCCGATTTCTCGGGTACGTAACAACTTAATTATTAGCGATAGTAACGATGGGAATTTTTTCTATGTTTCCATTCAAATGAGCAACTCAAAAACTATTGAATGGTGTAAAAACCTCGATTTCGATTTTTTCAGAGTAAGCCCCATTTCTTCAGCGCACGTCACTTATTCTTAATTGAAGAGCGTGTCTGTCTGAATTTTAGGTCGAGCATCCGAGAGCTTACGGTTTTTCGATTCCGAGAAACCGTGGAAATAAGACTGTATTTTAAAGGATTCTACTATATAGAATTTTCTAATTTCACGGACATGCCAATAATAATTTCATCAGCGAGGTTGCTGTTAACCCTCAGGACTCCTCGTGGCGGTCCCGTGGACGGCATTTTTCGTTAATTTCATGTGTACTCATAACGGTCTAGAATTGGGCGGCACGGTTCCTGCTATCCCTCGTCCTGTTGCTATGCAACTGTTTGAACTGCTGCTCTTTCGCCGTGAACAATTCGCGAATGTAAACAATTTGCACGTAGAAAACATTCTACAACTGTTACCACATGTGAGACTTGCTCAAGAAAAAAATAATGAAAACTGAAAGAGCATTATTCTTTTGATTTTTAATTTACAGCTCCTACATAGTTCCCTTTCTTCTAATTTGTCTTGAGAATCGATTTGCTAATGATTCTCGTGAGGCTAGTCCAATTTTCCAAGCAGAAAATTTTTATACAATATGTTTTACCAAAATTTGCATTACGTTCAAAATTTATTTAATAAAGTTGAGAAAATATTCTAAGTTGCTTATTTATTCATCCTAAAAAGAGAAAATACTTTATTACATGCTCATACTGTAAATAAAACTAATTAGAAATTGTTGAAATGTGTAAAACGTGAATGCGGTCTCGAGGACCGCACGCGGGACAAATTAGATTATCAGGGCGTGCGGAGTCCCAAGGGTTAATTAGCTCGCTTTTTCTCGATAACAGTGAAATGTAGAATATCGCTTCCAACAGATTCAATTTTCGCATCTCTGGCGACTCGGTTATTCCTGGGCAATATTGCAACAGTGACTACTCGTTTCCCCAGTAACATTAATGAGCCTGAGATATTGTACTACTGGAGTTCATCCTCCCAGTTTGAACGCCTTTTTCTGCGTTCAGGATTTCATTTCTAATCACGTAATAAATGGGTTTGTATGTGGCTAAATATTTCACACGAAGATATCCAAAATTATCTGTACTCAATATAGTGATGAATTTTTCAATAATAATCGGATAAAGCAGTGTATTTGATTAAAGTGACCATTACTATTACAAATAGTAAAGTACAAGTTTCTCATCCAGTCTGTTTTCAAAGTACTTTTGGAATTTACAGTTTTATATGAACAATTTTTTTCCGTAGTGGCCAGCCTATTGGCGCCGGCAATATTGCTTATTGGTGGACCCCCCCCCCCCCAGCGTACGAAGTTCCGCAAAGCGTGTGGCGATGTATTTTACATTCACTGATTACGAATATGGCCATGCAAATTGCAAAAAAAAGACAATTATCATGGTCAAAACTTTTTTAAAAACACGATTTAAAAAAAATGTTATGTTTACAACATATTTTAAAACCTCGATTACTAATATATTATATTTCGATACGTTGATTACTAACGTGGACATGAAAATAGCTCCAAATATAATTTTCAATGTTAAAACTTGAAAAAAATTACGTTACTATCGGTACCCGTTGGGCGGGAAGGCACCCCCCTCACTGGTCAAAGAAATAATGTTTAAGCCCGTACTCCTTTTAAACTTCAAGTGGGGGACACATCCTTGTGAATTGCCACAGAGATTATTTTCTACCCCCTTAATCGTTTCCAACTCCTCGTGGGGGGACACCCCTAAGACTGGTCACAGAAATAATGTTCTATATTTATTATACATACAATTCTTGCGCTTTAAATGAAATGTCGATTATTTGCTTAGACGATCTCAACTTTGGTGAGTTGACCCACTACGATTACGTTGCGTAGTGCATTTATTGGCTGCAGATCAAACGTGATTTAAAATTAATACTAAGTGTTTTAGACTACGACGCGACGTCACCTAGCACCGAGGGTCAAAGAATAACACCAGACACATGGGACGAAGCTTCATTTAAGAAAATATTTTCTTAATAAATAATTTCTTACCATAAGCCTGTCTTGATATGTTTTTATTTAAAAAAATCTATTCAATCAAATAATAAAATCGATAATTTACCATTCCAAATATGAACAAGTTTCGTAATTGAAATGAATAATCGGTTATCCTTAACGAAGTTCCTATTCGCATTGAAAATGCTTGGTCTATACTCAGCGTATTCTCATGAACAATGCTAACAGATTATTTTTCTTTTCACAAACATTATTTTTATCAGTTTTACCCTTGCGAATTGAATTCACAGATTGCGTAACTATATATGTAATTCTATTTAATTTCGTACCTAGTTATTTGTAATTCGTAATGCAAAAATATGATTGAAATTGGGGGGGGGGGGGTATTATGCTTACGTAATACTGGGACGGTCCTTTATATATAATTATATGCTATGAATGTTATGAATCCATACAAAACGAGGAATTTATTTGATGAACGTGATTTTATTTTCTGTTTGCGGATGACAATATATCATCCAAATATTTTGTTTTCCATATAATAATCATATTCTATGGTTGAACGAATAAAAATGCTGTTGATTTAAGCAAATCGTTTTCTGAATTTTTAAATTTAATTTATTCATTCATTTACTGAAAAAGATACACTTTAATATAATTATTTAAGTGAAAACAGCATTGAGAAAAATTAAGGGCATGTGATACTTTGTCGTATGGTCAATCGGGTACAGTTCCCCCGGATTTTTGTCGACAAAAATGAACATTTTTTAAAACTGACTTAGCTAAATAAAAATTGTATTCATTGGAATTATTTTGAGGTTAGGATCGTTTTTCATCTCTCTGTCATTCCGAAAATATACGTGGTAGGACTTTGTCGTACCGATGCTGTCGGTAGCACTCAAGAGTAATTATGATAGAGAAATTTAACACACATAATCTCGAAATACACACACACACACATCAAATTTAACAAAATTAAAATTTTTGGAATTAACCCACAAAAAAGTATGCAGGGACGTTCGTTAACATGTTTGCTATCTTTCCCCATATTTTGAAGACAAAATCTTTATTATTGTAGGAAAAAAGCCGAAGGAATCCAACACTGATAAAATCGATACGGATTCCTGAGCGCCACACAAATTAATCAAATTTAGCAAAATACATTTTTTTGAATTAACCCACTAAAAAATTGTGCGGGCATGTTCGCTATCATATTCCAAATTCTTAAGACAAAATATTTATTATTCTAGGAGAAAAGTGGATAGAACCTAAAACTGGAAAAATCGATAGTTTTCTAAGTATCACATGCCCTTAAATTACAAATTTAAATAATGGGAATCTTTAAAAAAATTTCGGGTACTATGTTCTTGTAATGTTTAAAATTCTAGTTTTCAATTCAGAAACTAAAGTGCGGATGTACATTTTATTGTATACTGAAATTAAAAGTGAGGATCCATATTTTAAACCAAAAATAAATATATGATTATGTTTAAGAAACTATTTAGGTATGTAATTCATTTCGTCTTATAAAGCTCGATAAAAGACATATTTTATCTTACAATCATTTTTTCATTAGGCTATCCTTTTTCGAGAATATTAGAGAACTATGTTTACTGTAAAAGGTGGATTCACAAACTAATTCCTCCTATTGCAATAGACTGAAATCTCTATCACTTAAAACCTTTTTTATCACTTAGCCCCTCTATATATTACATATTGTTTTAAACATTTTTTTCGAAAACGGTTAGTTTAGGAAAAAAATTATTATTGTAAAAAATACGTCTTTCATCGATCTCTAGAATTTTAATTATATAACTTCTATAGTAAAATCAGTACTTTGAGAAGAAACTGAAAAACAAATTGTTATTTTCCTACTTTGAGCTTGGGGCAGGTCCAAAAGTTGGCTGATTTTTAAAAGGTTTTCACACATTATTTTTACACGGAAAGACTACTTTTTACCATTAGTTCTAGGATGAAAATCTAAAGTGTTGTATTTGCGAATCACGTTAAAGTTTATCATTAAAAGAGAAGTTTTTCGACAAGCCAGTAAAACGCCTCAAACAGTTTCATCCACTTATTGAAAATATGATTTACTACACAGGTCAACATTCGTTAAATTTTATTGGTCCACAATTCAGCAGATTTCAAATCCCGAAATCAGGGTAGCCAACTCGAGCTTAGGATTGAACATTTGTTTAGGTAGTTTGTTATTCGTGTCGATTCGCCATATTTCGTAGGTTTTCGTAACTCACCGGGTAGGGAGAGAGCACATCGTGGAGGATCACCCAATGCCGGGCATCGCGATGTCTCCTAAAGGAAAGGCACGCGGAATACGGAATCATGAGACGAGGTCGTCGCCGACGATACGACCGATTTCGCGACGTGAAGATAGCGTTCGCTAGATCTATATATTTTAACCAGTACGTCGTATTGCAAGAATGACTGCTGGCGACAAAGATGACGACCGACGTCAGACGTCGTCTTCGAGCGTCGACCGGATTGGTTGGAGCGAGTGTCCTGCCACCAATTGGCAAGCGCGGATACTGTGGGTAAGATCGATGAAAGAGTTTTGCGGTCGACAGAGCAAAATACTCGTCGACTAACGTCGACAAAAGTCGGCGCGTCCCGACGGAGGTTGACGTCAGAGGTCGACCGCGACACTCGGAAGACGTTAAGATAGGTCATTCAGATTTCTCACCCAGTCGTCTTGATCCAATATACGTCCAGATTGATCGGTAGGAGGGGGCAGAGGGGACAACCGCAGGCTCCCTGATTTGCTGATATTGATTTCACAGAGTACCTTAGAATACATACGGAAAGTAGGTTATTGAATATAATAATTAGTTAAGTTTTCTCATATAGTATGAGCAACGTAGTACGTTGAAGGTTTGCTGACAAATTGAGGTGGCATCATGATTTAGAGATTATTATAAATAAATTAGACTTAAATTCTCAATCGAAGGAATGGAATGTATTATTTTCAATGATCAAAAGGAGGAATGGGATTTTAACAAAATTATTCAGGCGGCCTTTTTAATATTTCCGGAAGGAAATCGCCCAATTAACGCTTTTCACTACGGGCCACCTCCTTTTATTGAAAAGGGTATGGCGCTCTTATTAGGGCGGGGACCGGAACTATTTAAATTTAAATGTTTTTCTTCCGAAAATATACCGTTATTTTTTGCAAATATTTTTTGCATTATTATTAGAATTATTTTAAAAGTACCTATTAATTTGAAGAAAAAAAATTTTGTGGGAGTTAATGTGCTCAAAGTGTGCTCTGGTGGAATTTGTCGTCTTCCAACTTATCGCCCTCACGGAACACTGCGAGGGCGCTGCATTTCAGGAACAGACAATCTAGCTACTTACATATCCGTTCCTAAATATTTCCTAAGGTTCGAGCAAATTCCTGTCTAATCACAAAGTAAAAAATAAAATCAATATGACATCAGAGAGAAAGGTTATAATGTTTTGAGGCTTTCGAAAAAAGTGTATGGCACTATACGGCAATAAATAAAAAAATCAGTTTTAAACAAATATGGGTGTAAACTTTAAAAATATAGTCACTTCACATTTTTCATTCAAGTTGATCTATTTTTTCTGATTTATTGTTTACCTTTGGACGATCTTACGGAGTTTTGCATATGCTAAATCAGTCACTTTGAGGGCTCTCTAATCCCCATTAATGCGTGCAGATGTTTGATCTCATCGAGTTACACACACGCGCACTCTCGACATTAAACAACCTCCCACTAGAAAATAATCGAAGAGAATAAGAATAGGCTGTCAAGCAAATCACAGAATTTATATCAACCCCATTTTTACTTTCTGTAAAAAAAAAAAAAAAACAACAGTAGTTCAGAATAATATAAATCAATTTTAGAACAATTATAATTTTAACATTTTTTTTCTACCTTAAAGTAACCATCTCCGTTAAAAAGATTAGGAGTCTTCAGAATCGTATGGAATATATTAAACTATATATTAATCTTTACGAAACTGAAACTTATTTTATTCATAATGGCCCGCATCTCCATCACAGCCGATTTCTCCTTATTAGAATTAATTAATGGACATTTTTTCTCATTCAACACTTGAAACTTTCGGATAGTGTTTTGAAATATTTTTTAAATTTGCAAAGTAAGGACACGCTGGGTTAAAACATTTGGACTTAATTTTGTCTTCAATCTCTTCAATATATCTTAATTATGTCTTCAAGACCATAATTTCTGTAAAAATTGGTGATATGGGGCATTATTTCTCAACTGCTCCAACTTTAAAAATCATGTTCTTCGATTTTCTGTATATTCTGGGAGTATGTTCACCTATGCAATAGCACCTAACTGACGAATTTATAGAAGACGATTAGCACCCTCCTTGAAGTGATGGGGGGGGGGGGGGGGGGGGGGGGGGGGGGTGCAATTTTCAACCCCATCACAGTAAAAAAAGGATCAATTTCGTTGCAGAGCATTTTGCTTCAACGATCATTTGACTCTCGAGATCATAATGATCTGTCCATTCAGATCAATTTGATCTTATTTTTTGGTTCATTTGTCAGAATAAACTAAATGGCCACCAGTTCTTGGCGCCGGTGTCATTACGACATAACCTAAAAATTGTATCTAACTGCACGAAAGTGACAACTAATATCGGATTTCATTACTTTTTTAACTTTTCAATTACACTGTAGGATCAGAAACCATAAAAAGCTTGCATAGGAGCTAAAGTACTTTAAGAAAGTCAGTCAACTTGGTTTGACTTTATGCAAGATCCCGTATCAGATCATTATGATCTCAAAAGTCGATCATTCATACCGGCCGATCAAAATGCTCTTGAATTCGGTATCATTTTTGTTGCATATCAAAATGATATCGATTTCGGTATCATTTTAAACACTTTTTTTTTTAATGTGAACGCCTGCACGTGAACTTTCAAAAGCCTGTAATATTTCCTTTCTATCTCACTGATTTAAATTTTATGGGGGGTTTCAAAAGATTATTTTCCACTCTTTTATTGTATTTTATGAACGAAAAAATTGATTAAAACAAAAATTAATTGTTTATTTAACCTTTTTTCGTAATTTAAGTTTTTTAGATAGTCTTGAAAGAAAGCTTGACATTTTGGCTTCAAAAAAGGTCTTCAGTAAAAAAGATAGTCCAGTTAATCGTTCCCGATATATAGGCGCGGATGTGAAGGCAATCCTAATGCTCAGGTGCAGACGCAATACTTTAGTATTCCACAGACTAGTTTGCCAGGCTGTCATTCTTTCGACGCATTGAAGTTCATTCAAAATGACGTGAAATCAGCTAATAATAATACATTACGTAACAAGAAGCGAAAGTAGCAGATTTTTCCCGCGGGCAGTAATTACCCAAGGACAAAATCTACTTCCGCCCCGTGTTGCATACAGTACTTTTTCCAATCTCGACCGTGGACATTTTTTGGTCCTGAAAAGCGGGTCCGACGCATTTTTCTATAGCTTTATTCGCGGTTCGACTTCTGATTGACTAATTTTTACCTTCGTCTCACAAATTTTACTTTCGCCCCACTAATTTTACTTTCGCCCCGTTAATTTTTCTTTCGTCCCGCTAATTTTATGTTCAGCCCGCAAATTTTACTGCCTTCCGCAAATGCGTTTTACAGGAAATATATGCTACTTTCGCCCCTATTTTTAGGGGAAAAAAGTGGCCATTTGGTCGAGTGTGGAAAAAATAATTTAAGAATTTCTGCTGGCGGGCCAGAGGAAGTTACAATTATTTGTTATTTTTTATAAACAAATAAAAAGTTAAAACCACTCTTTATAGAAGCGATGTAAATTTTGATTGCTAACCTGTTTTCCAATTTTTCAACTTATTCTGAAGCCAAAACTCTGAAGAAATCATTTTTATTCTTTTTTCGTAGTTCTTGCTACTAGTTATTGCTGATTTACATCAAAGTGGAAATTTCACAATGTCTTAATGATCCATTTTTCATGAATCTGCAAAAAACTTGCGAATTTGAAATCTCATGAATTTTGTGCCAAAATGCAAGCATCGCTCATCAAGAATCTCAGACACTCTATTGGTTAGAGTTTTCTTAACCATGTTTGATTTCGCGCAAAAATTATGCTATCACTAGAATAATAATCGGGCATCCATTTTCACATTAGTTATCTACCATACAACAAAGAGGGAGATTAATTGAAACAGGTGAGCATGGCGATAATTTCAGCTAACTTACACCATGCTACGATTGCTGCTTATCTATGCCGAAAAATAATTGTTGAATATCTTTACAAGCATATTCATCTTGAAAAGTTTTATTACGTCACAAATGGAGCACCGCAGAATTTAAAAAATAAATATAACTTCGTCCAGCAGATAAGCAGATTCTAAGTGCTTGTGATTTATTGAATGGGTCAGAGAAAATTTAAAGGAAACAGTTGTACTCTTCAGTTCTAAAGATGGTCATTCAACAATGACATTGGAACTAGCAGATCGGTTCAGTAAGGCTATCACAATAAACCAAACTCTCGCTTTCAGTCATCCCGTTCTCAGCCTTCCTATAACTGCTGGCTCACGCAGTTTCTCAAGAGTAAGGCGGCCACCACTGTTTACGTTTCGATCCCCCCAAAATCAGTCCAAGGTTATTTGAAGGAAACCCCCGACACTTGACCAAAAGCGAGAGTTTGGTGTACTCTTAAGTACCTGCTTTCACCCCTTATGACAAGAGACAGCTGAATCTTAAACGATTTTCCTATGAAGAATTTCCTGAACCTAAAAGTACTTCGAAAAAGAACAGTACTTTGAAAGAAAAGAAAAGTAGTGAGAAAAATTATACTTCCACAAAAGCAACGCATATAACCAGAAAGAATATAATAGTAAATGGGAATAAGACGAAAGCTGGTGAGAACAAAAGGTGAACCAATTAGAAGAGGCTGTGAAGCCAGAGGCAAAGGGATTCATAAAAATTAACTGCCCCGAATAGTAAGAGGTGAGGAGACTCACTTAATTTAGGCACCCCGAAGGAGTCTAGATCGCACTGCCAACTATTATTTTACAGATCGTATAGGTAACGACAGGCGTTAATTAATCATTTTTCTTCTGTTGATTAATTTAAAAAAGCACTGATTATATTTTAAAAATCATTCAAATATGCATTTAGTCATAGAATATTGATGAATAATTAATAATTACTGTAACCTGACGAGCTATAATAGTGAGGAATCATCCATACTGAGAAAAATCAACATTACTTCTGTAAAGAGTAGTTTGCACTTTTCATTTGTTTATAACAGATGACAAATAATTTAAACTTTCCCTATTCCATCTCACGGGCTAGACATGCAGAATACCTTAAAATTGTAATGGATTAATCTTAACCCAAGAAAAAATCACAGATTCATATAGCTCCCACGAAGTAATCAAGAGTTTTTTCATTCAAATCTTCATTATTATCATTTTCCACGGATTGGCGTTTAGGCAGTTTTTTTAACTTGAAGTATCAAATGCACAGCAGTTATATGTAGTCTGTAACTCAAAGTGAAGAAGCAAAGAAGATTTGATTACAAAGCATCTTGATTATTTCGTGGAACCAATCTCTGAGTTGACCTTTTACTTTCTCGACTTAGATGAATCTATTTTGCAACATGAAGTTGACTACTGAGAAAATTTTCGAAATTTCCAAATTTCTAGGAAAAATGTCGATCCTTCAAAAGTTATTAATTAACGTCTGAGCAGAAGAGATCGCTTTGGCAAATGTCCTTAAATAATTTGCAAGTTACAAAAACTACGTTCACCTTGATCAACTTACTATATCTAATCAATTATGAATAATTAACAACTTTACCTGTTGTATTATAAAGACACAAAGAATATACCGTTTTGACTCAAGTTCTTTAAGAGTATCTTTAAGATTTGTAAGACTATATTTAAGACACTACCTTCAATACAGCGCGTAGACCTACCATAAAAAAAGTTACGAGGAACTTTTGGCGCAATTTAGCGTTAACACCGTATCTTTGACCCCAAAAAGAATAGCAAGTGCTGGTCAGCCACCAAGTAGGCTGATATATGCAAGGCTATTTGTTCTTTTGTCTTGTTTCGATTCGTACTTTTTTTAAGTGGAAGGTTATACGCGGAAAAAAATGGTTTAGCTGTCCCAGCTAAACGCCTATCTGGGACAGCTACACAATTTTTTTCAGAGTAAATTATACTTATTCACACAAGCGGTAAGATACGCTTTTCAGCCAGTTTGAAGAAAAATGACTTTAATGAATGCGGTTTTGTAGTGACTTGAGAGGTATCGAAATTAAAGGTTCTTCAATTGAACGACAGATTATTATCTGTAATTTCAATGTTTTCTTTGAGTTCGTCAACGCGGTACCCGTACAGCAAGGCTCGCACATTAAGCAGGTGCTGGCTGCCACTACAAGTGTATGACTGCCACCAAGTTTTTCTGTTATTTTTTTCTTCGTTTTCCAGGAATCGAACGAAGGGTTACGGTCACGGTAAATTACGTATCGCCGTCGTTCACGCCGGGGGGTCTGAACTTTTGTACTCGAATTTACAAAGGAAACCAAATTTGTCTGCAAATTAAACCTCAAATTAAAGCTTTAAAAGGATGGAGAAATGTGGAGAGTTTTGAATTAAAATTCAGAAAGAATAAAGGAAAACGACGGCCGCTAAAATCCCTACTTCTTTATTTTGAAGAGTGTAAACTCTATTCTGTAATGACCGTGAAGGGCTAGGAACGAGTCGCAGGACAAGATTTATTAGGGCCAGTTTGACCTAGTGTTTTGGCTGCCACTGGCAGCCAATGCAGTCAATGGCTGCCTTCTGTTGAGCCCTGTCGTACAGGGTTGTTATAAAATCCAAATTTTCAAATTCCCTGACAATCTACACTGAGATCTTTTGTTAAAATAATTGAAAAAAATTAATTAGAATTAAGTATAATATCGTTTCAAAATAGGGAAAGCCGAGGTCTTATAATACTTAATCGTATTTCAGTACAGAATCATACAAACATTTAAAACACGAAGACGATCAAGTAGTATTCTAAATACGAAATATTATGAATCTCCATTTCAAGAATTAACACTATAAAAAATGATATTCTTTTTACTGAGTTTTCGAAAAATAATGTGAATAAGAAAAATATTGAATATCATATTCTCAAAAACGTATTTTAGAAATTGATATTGTCAATATAAAGTTGTCAGAAATTTGATACATATAGCAAACTATGAAATCATTATTCTTGATTTTTCATATAGATTCGTTTCAGAATATTCCTTCATTGTTTCGGTCATTTTCCGATCAAGCCGAAAGTTTATGATTCACAACATTTGAAATAAAAATTA
Organism: Belonocnema kinseyi; assembly: GCF_010883055.1. Taxonomy (NCBI): domain Eukaryota; kingdom Metazoa; phylum Arthropoda; class Insecta; order Hymenoptera; family Cynipidae; genus Belonocnema; species Belonocnema kinseyi. The sequence goes on along the minus strand of NC_046657.1, from coordinate 93,267,146 downwards.
ACTCTTTCTATTTTCAATTCTTCCATTTACTACGGGATTTAAAACATTAGGAATTCTTTCTCGTGAAATTTAAACACTAAGGTAATAAGATTTAATTCAATGAATACAATTTATAAAATATGACATCTAAATACACTCAAGTTTATTATACTGAATTACTGAGATATCAAATTATAGAATCAAAACCTTCTGTATCAAAACCTTCTGGTCGAAGAAGTTTTCTTCAACCCATCAGCATTTGGCCCGTATTTTCACCTCATATTTGAAGTCGGAAGAGCCGATTCCAGAGTAGTTGGTGGAAGGGCGCACAAT
>NC_046657.1:93264087-93266734 GCF_010883055.1 Belonocnema kinseyi | reverse complement strand
AATATGCTAGAACACTTGTGGGAAAAATGCAGAAGGCGGTTGTCCTTGGGTCGCTCCGTGTTCTTAGGGTCCACGAGGCTTTCGCTGGATCGTCGTATTGATTCCTTTACAGATTGTAATCACCTAGCTCACGGTTGTGAGACGTGGTTATGGCTGAAATTTTACCGCGATTTCGCTGGAAGCGGGTGCAATTTTTCAGATTCGCACCCGCTCCCGGCGAAATCCTGCGGTTGTCCTTATGACAAATTTTTAATTATATATAAATATACATATATTATTAATGATAATATTATAATTATGTTATATTATAATAGTCTTATTTATATCTGGATCCGCATTTGGAAGAAATTAAAGAAATTGGCGATTTTGGAATTCATCTTGTTTGGATAAAAACTCAATTATTTTATTGAAAAATTAATTATTTTGTTGAAAATGTAACTATTTTGTAAAAAAAGTCCTCTTTCATATCAAAAGTTCAACTACTTTGTTTTTTTGTTTTTTTTTATTTGAAGGTTCATCTCTTTTGTTGAAAATACATTTTTGAAACTGACAATTAATTCAACTTTTTGTAGATAATTCGTCCCTTTGACTTTAAAATTAAATAATTACTTTGAAAGTTCATGTACTCTCTTTAAAATTTGTCTTTTTTTGTAGATCATTAATTTTCATGGTCGATAATTCATCTGATTGGTTGACAATTTAACAACTATATTGAAAATTAATTTTTTCTGTTAAAAATTATTTCTCTTTATCTGAAATGTAACTGACTGTTTTTATCTGGAAATTGAACTATTCCATTTTTGGTTTAAACTTGATCCTGTACATTGTATTAGTTACAACACGAATTATTTGATAGAAAATTATTTTATTTGATTTCGATTACGACTTCTTTTTAATTGAAAGAATTTTAAAATAAAATGTTTTAAATTTAATTTAAGGTATTAAAAATTGAAAAATAATTGATTTTACAAGATGATTCTGAATCTGTACAAAATTAAGTAATTAATAGATATTAGTTTATAAAATTATTTTTAATTATGACTTCAAATATTATTTCAGTCTAAAGATTTTTTATTTTTAATCCATTCAATTTGAAAGTTTTTAATTAAAAAAAGAAAATTTCGTTAATTATCAGCAATATTTGACCGTTCATTTAAAACAATCCATTACAAACAACTGTTAAAAATTATACAAATTTGAACAGAATGGTTCGAAATAGAAAGCCTTGAATTGTTAAATTTGTAATGAGCTAAATTTTAAGCTTGAGCGCTACAATTTTAATTTAAAAAAAGATTCAAAATTAATTAAAAACATGAAATTATTTCAAATTATTTGAAACACGATACAGATTTTTGCAGATTTAAAAACAAAATGAAGCTTTTTGAGAATTGTAAAATATTTAAAAAGAATAACAAAAATTGTTGTGATTGTTAAGAAAATTGAAAATGATTTTTTATTTTGAAAAATTAATTTTAAGTGAATATTTGAAAAGATTTAAGAAAATTAAAAAAAAAGAATCAGGACGATTTTAAGGCAATTTTTTTATTTTGCAGCTTTTTTTTTAATTTTATAAAAAAAATTTCATTAACAAAATATATCAATCTTCTAGCCAAAAGTTTACTTTTCAAAAAAATAAATTAATTTTCTATCAAATAATTGGTATTTTAACTAATACAATGTACAGTATAAAGTTTCAACCAAAAATGGAATAGTTCGATTTCCAGATGAAAACGATTAAATTTTTATCAATCCTAGAATAGTTACATTTTCAGATTAAAACAAATAATTTTTAACCGAAAAAATAAAATTTCAAGAAAGTTGTTAAATGATACATTTTCAACCAAAAAGATTAAATTTCTACGAACAAGGTCAATTTCCGACAAAATACACGAACTTTCAACGAAATTATTTCATTTTAAAGTCAAAAACAGTATTATTTACAAAAAAAGCTAAATTTTTAACCCAAAAAATATGATTTTTCAACCAAAATTTTAATTGTCGACCAAATAGTTTAACTTTCTATCAAATTGTTGACTTTTAACGCCCAAAAGATGCATTTTTTACAAAACAGTAAAATTTTTGAACAAAAAGGTTAATTTGAAGGCAAATACTTGTATTTTCAACTGTGACTACGAATCCTTAATAAGAAAAAATTAATTTTTTTACTGAGTAGTTCAACTTTAAGTGAATAATCGAATTTTCCACCCAAAAATTATGATTTAAATTTTTAACAATATAGTTGCATTTACAATAAAACGACTTTGCAACCAAAAAATATTTACAGTTGATATTTCAACCAAAAAATTTAATTTTTAACCAAAAAGTATAAATTTTCCATAAAACAATTTAATTTCTACAAAGAAAGACGAATTTTTAACAAAATACGTGATTCTTTAACCAAAAATGGTATACATTAATTGACAATGTCAAAGATGTATTTTCAACAACACATAAAACATATTTCCATCAGAATAGTTAAATAAATTAAATTTTCCTTATTAAGGATTCATAATTATACGAGGGTGGATCAAATATAAACCGGAATTTTACAAATACTTTTCTTAGCCAATCGAAAGCACTCTCACAGTGTAGGTTCTTGTAATGTAGTGTATTAGGAGTGGGTAAAACGCTTGGTGAGCTGTTTGAC
>NC_046657.1:93262018-93263987 GCF_010883055.1 Belonocnema kinseyi | reverse complement strand
TTTTTGTTGGAAATTGACCTTGTTTGGTAGAAATTTAATCTTTTTGATTGAAGATTTATCATATAACAACTTTGTTAAAAATTTATTTTTTCGATTAAAAATGATTTATTTTAATCTGAAAATGTAACTATTCTAGGATTGATTAAAAATTAATCGTTTTTATCTGGAAATTAAACTATTCCATTTTTGGTTGAAACTTTATCCTGTACATTTTTTTAGTTGAAACACCAATTATTTGATAGAAAATTAATTTATTTTATTAAAAAGTAAACTTTTGGGTTGAAAATTGATATATTTTGTTAATTAGATTTTTTTCCTAAAATAAAAAGAAACTGCAAAATAAAAAAATTGCCTTAAAATCGTCCTGATTCTTTTGTTTTTAGTTTTCTAAAATCTTTTTAAATACAATTTTACAATTCTCAAAAAGTTTAATTTTGTTGAATCTGCAAAAATCTACATCGTGTTTCAAATTATTTGAAATAACTACAAGTTTTAAATTAATGTTGAATCTTTTTTTAAATTAAAATTGTAGCGTTCAAAGTTAAAATTTAGCTCATTACAAATTTAACAATTCAAGGCTTTCTATTTCGAACCATTCTTTTCAAATTTGTATAGTTTTTAACAGTTGTTTGTAATTTATTTTTTTAAATAAAGGGTCAAATATTGTTGATAATTAGCGAAATTTTCTTTTTTTAATTAAAAAATTTCAAATTGAATGGGTTAAAAATAAAATGTTTTTAGACTGAAATAATATTTGAAGTCATAATTGAAAATAATTTTATAAACTAATATCTATTAATTCTTTAATTTTGAACGGATTTAGAATCATGTTGTAAAATCAATTATTTTTCCATTTTTAATACCTTAAATTAAATTTAAAACATTTTATTTTAAAATTCATTCAATTAAAAAAATCATAATCGAAAACAACTAAATTAATTTTCTATCAAATAATTGGTGTTTTAACTAATACAATGTACAGGATAAAGTTTCAACCAAAAATGGAATAGTTCAATTTCCAGATAAAAACTGCGATAAAAAATTCAATTGAAAAAGATAAAAAAAACAACTAATTTTCAACAAAATTGTGAAATTTTCAAGGTAAAAGGTGAATTTTTGACAAATTTTAAATAAAATACATGAATTTTCAACGAAATTATTTAATGATAAGGTCAAAAAGATGAATTATCTACAAAAAGTTGAATTTTTTAAGCGAAAAATATGAGTTTTCAATCAAAGAGTTAAACTTTAAACCAAATAGTTAAATTTTTAACAATAATTAAAAACCTTGTTAAAAAAATTTATTTTTTTACAAAGTAGTCCAACTCTTAGTGAAATAATCGACTTTTAAACCCAAGAAGATGTACAGTTGATATTTTAACGAAACAATTGCATTTTTGATCAAAGTCCAAAAATGATACATTTTCAACCAAAAAGATTAAATTTCTACCAAACAAGGTCAATTTCCAACAAAATACATGAACTTTCAACGAAATTACTTAATTTTAAATTCAAAAAGAGTATTAACTACAAAAAAGTTGAATTTTTAACCCAATTTAAAGGCAAACAGTTGAATTTTTAACTATAATTATGAATCCTTAATAAGAAAAAATTAATTTTTTTACTAAGTAGTTCAACTTTAAGTGAATAATCGAATTTTCCACCCAAAATAATAAATTTTCCATAAAAAAATATAATTTCTACAAAGAAAGACGAATTTTTAACAAAATACATGATTTTTTAACCAAAAATGGTATAGTTTAATTATCAGTTTCAAAAATGTATTTTCAATAAAAGATATGAACCTTCAAAAAAAAAAAGAAAAATCTTAACAAAGTAGTTGAACTTTTGATGGAAAAAAGGACTTTTTTTACAAAATAGTTACATTTTCAACAAAATAATTAATTTTTCAATCAAATAATTGAGTTTTTATCCAAACGAGATGAATTCCAAAATCGCTAATTTCTTT
>NC_046657.1:93231423-93261918 GCF_010883055.1 Belonocnema kinseyi | reverse complement strand
AATAGTATTAATATTCCTATAATTTATATTTTATACTTGAAATAACGTAACCTCAAAATTTACGCAAATAAGGATGCGCGCGAAGTATTCAAATCATGGGAATGGCCAGCATCGAAATCTGGAAATATTAAAATCTCAATCTCTTCATTTTATTTCAAAGAAGATAGAGATATAAATAGAACCGTCGAAGTGGTCCGACTGGCAATCGTGCACCTTCGAGTTTTCAAATTTAGAAGAGGAGAAATGGGTTGCGCGCGCAACCCAGTCATTTAAATCGTCTCCTAGTATATTCACACAGGCATAGACCTGTGATATTATAGGACCACGTCTCCTTTGAGATCTGGGATCGCTGTATGGACCATCTATTAAGATGATGCCGGGCCAACCTTCGACGAAAATTAAGTTTTAAACCAAATTATACGATTAAAAAATTTAAACAATTTAATTACATTAATTAGTTAAATTTAATTTTTAACAACAATAATTTTACAAAGTTATTTTTGAAATTATTATTATGTAATCTTCATTTTTTGTGAATTTATAAACAAATTATTTGTTGAAAGAATATTTTTTAGGATTTTGCATAATTTTACGTTTTTTAACTTATATTGCGATAAATTTTGATAAAACCAACATGATGATTAGGAAATTTTTCTTGAGATTATTATTCTTGAAATTACAAACAAATTTAATAAACAAATGCATTAGTCAGGAATTTTTTGACAGTAAATTTTTTTTTCAATGCCTTTGCTTTCAGTTGTGAACTTCATGGCAATTTCAGCAACATTTATGATTAGTTGATAAATTTTATTATTTTTTAAAACAAATTAAAAAAAATACACTTTTTGGGTATCTGCGGAGGGAAAAGATAGTTTTTTTAATTGCAGTATTTTAAATTAAAAACTTCATTATAATTTCAGCAAAATTCATAATTAGTTGATACATTCTATGATCCTTTAAACAAATTTATTAAACATATGCATTATTTGGGTATTTCACCACGAAAAAGTTGTCGGAAATGTTGGAAATGTCGAAAAATACCTCATTAATTCATTTTTTGAATAAATTTATTTAGAATATTAACAATAATAATATCACGACATAATTTATTCATTAATACATTGTTTGTATCCAAATGTCTGGAAATATAACATAAAAAACGTAAACTTATGAAAAATCGTGGAAAACATTCTTTCAACAAATAATTTGTTTATAATAAATTTTCTTGTTTATTATATAATATTGGAGCCTAATTTAAAAAAATAAAAAAAGATTACTATTATTCGAATTTAAAGTTGTATAGGTTATTCACTTAAAAATATTATCAGATAGGAAATTTAAAACAATTAAATTTCATTTCGACATTTTTAATTATGCTAGGTATTGTGTCACAAATTAAAAAAGTTTTTTCATTTTTGTAGATTTGGAATTCAAGTTTAAAATTTAAAAGATATCTAATTAAAAAATATGTACCTTCAAACGTTCTTAATTTTGGATAAGAATTTTTAATGATTCATTTTGAATTTTCATAAATTTCTACGAGAAACACTCCAACCCGACCTTCCAATAATACGAGCAGATCAACTGTGGCCGAAAGCAGAACTACCGAGATGAAAGGTCTATCAAGCTAGCTACCTACACAAACGAAATTCCAGCACCTCCACTTTCTAAAAATTAAAAGAAAAAATTTGATTACTACGGATTGAAATACATCAAAAACCATAGCTTAATATTTTTCCACGAAATTTTAATCCTTGCAGGGGTTCGGAAAATGTCGTAACAGCTCCTTGTAGTTTCAGGGGATATGGTTTTCCATGCGTTGCTACAGTTTCCAAAGCCCTGCAAGGATTAAAATTTCGTGGAAAAATATGAAGCTATGGTTTTTGATGTATTTCTATCCGTAGTAATCAAATTCGTACTCAGATCATTTTTCATTTTTTCGCTTTTTAGTTTTGAAAAAACATAAAAATAATATGAAAAACAATGTTTTTTGAATTTTTCTCGAAAAGTAACTGGGAAACCCCCCAATCTTACTTCGGATCCGGATTCAGCGACGAAAAATACATAAGAATACACCTTTCTGACGATCTGCTCAGGATCCTTTTTTCTTTTTGTGGGCCTGTGTTATTAGAATTATTTCTCTGAAAAAATGGAGTTATGACGCCCTAGCACACCGAGTGATTGGAAGGGATACTCTACACTTATTGGTTAAGTAAAAAAAAAAACACTTTTTAGGGTTCGCAGCACTGCATCATGTCAATTTAGCAATCATAAAATAATATTTTAGTACATTCAATCAAAGAATCATTACATATTACTTTAATTTCAAGATTGGACTGCATTAAGAAAACTATATCGCATAAATTACAATATATATCGTAATTCCTGCGCTATATATCGTAATTATGGCATTATAATGTCGCAGAATCGTGATATCGTACATTGCAATTTTTTACATTATATGTCGCATAATTGTGCAATCTATGACGCAAGAAATGGGGATTCCAATCCATCAGTTACATTTTGCGCTTTTACTAAATGTTATTAAATAAGTTCTAATTCGTCTACAATAATGTGATTTATTTCGGAGGAAATATATCAGTAAGAACAAATTTTTTGTGTGTTTTCTGTTGTTGATTCTAAATGCTTTACGGAAATTTGCTCACTTCAGCGCGACGCAATCGACGAGTTCAGATTTATTTTCCTGACCTCAGTGAAACTTTCGCCGAAATATGTTTAATCATTAACCGTTGCAGGTCTTACCTGCAGCAAATTTTTTATTTTTTCTGTGATTGTTTTAAATCTGGTGTCCCGATTTATAGCTCCTGAATCATACTCTGCCTTTTTCCCATTGCTGCTAAGGACGCAGTAGCAGACGACAGCAACAAAATTTAACTTCATTTTTTTCTTTGATATTAGTGCATTATAATATCGTATAAAACTTCGGGACCTGATTGTACGTTATCATATTGCGCTTTCTTGCAATATAGAGGTTTTGCGATATCATTGTGCGATATCTTTTTCTCCGTGTCTCATGTACAAGCCCGTTAAGAAAGCACTTTCTAAACGAGTCAGAGTATATTTATCCCGCAATTATTTCAGCAGACTTACAGCCCAAAAATTAAAAAATGTAGTTCATTAAGCAATTCTTCTTGTTACTTAAGTAAAAGAGTAACTACAATGCTTAAAATAAAAATTTAGAAGTTATGCTTCACATGATTTACTCCGGTGTTACTGAAGTGATTAGTGAATAAGTCCGAAATCACTGATTAATCAGTGAAATGTCTAACTACTATTTCAATTAGTGAATTTTTCACCGATTCATATTTAGAGAGTACCTTCACTGATATAACTGATTGATCAGTTATACTTGTATTGAAGAAAGCAGTTAATTATAAGAGGTTATGTTACATATATATTTACGTAATTAACTTTTATTAATTAATCTACAACATTTTCAGTTTGTGTCCAATTGAAAAATTTTATCAAGATGATTTGTAAATCTGGCGAAGAAATTTTTTTAATCAATCGTGGAATTAATATTTTTCATTGGATTAATTTCTAGAAAATTTCATTGGTTGATAATCTAGATACGAAATCGACGTATCAAATTAATGCAATGATTAATTCAAAACAGGTCTCCATGACAAGGTACCCTAATTATATTTTGTTTTTCACAAACTTTTTATATTCTCGGCAAAATTATCACTGTATAACTTCAACGTGTTTTCGTCATCTGCTACCAATTTGGGCGCCTTTATTTACTGCGCTGCCGTAGGGTCGCGGAGTTGGCGCGGAATTCAAAACGGGCATTAAAAATAAATTTAGTAATTCAAACTGATAATTATTACAGTTACAGTATAACTGATTAACTTCAGTTACGGTATTTTTTCTGTTAAAATTAGTAAACATCCGAAAATAACTGATTCATCAATTACAATTAGGTGTGCTGAATGAATCAGTAAAATTTCTACTAATTCAAATTTAGAGAGATAATCTAACAGATCTAACGCAACTTAATACAATTCTATTAGTTAATATTTCACCAAATTTCCATTTTTCTCAACCGGCTCTAATTCTTTAACAACGGAAAGGTCAACGAAGCAAGCAACCGAGCACGAACGACCGGCGTCCAGTGTCTCTCTTGGTTTCGAGTATTGTGAAAAATATGAGAGTGGCAACCCTGCCACTCCCTAGAAAGTGCGGAAAAAGTTTGGGAATCGCTGATATAGTTTGTTGTCCTATAGTTAAATATAAAATATGTTAACTTGACATATAGATGTTACGTTTGAACATTTATTTTACTCTGTCTACACTGTTAGAAAAATCTGCGCTAGATTTAGTATAGATGTAATGGAAGCAAAAATGTACAACACGAAATTCAATTTAGTATACCAGCGTGCATTAGATTTATTATATGCATATACTGAATTTAGTATACACGTATATGAAATTTAATATACGCATATACTCCAGTCAGTATACATGTAAACGAAATTTATTATACGCATATACCAAATTTAGGAAACGCGTATACTCAATTGAGTACACGCTTATAGTAATTTTATTTTACATGTAGACGAGGCTCGTTTTCTTTCTGGATTAGGTGATTATCATAGGTTGTTTTTGAATCCTGTTTTGTTGGATAAGCTCTCGTTTACTAGTAAAAGCACCTTTTTTTATTTTATCGTAAACCAACAGGTGAATTAGCAGCTCCAAATGATCCATTCAATATAAATATATTTAGCACAAGAAGTCAACAAAAATGCACGCGGGCCAAGCGAGTCTGCTAAGGGCCAGGTTGCACGACCGCGTAAATCGAAACGCGCTTGCGCAGCCAGATATAGTAAACACGTACATGAATTTTAGTATACAGAAACTATAAAATTCATATACGTAAAAGAAGCTTACTGCACACTTAATAAATTTAGTATACAAATAACTGCGTAAACGAAATTTAGTATACGTAAGTATACTAAAATTGCAAATATTTCTTACAGTGTACAGCGTATCCTTATAGTATCCATATAGGATCGCTTCCGTATCATGCAACAAAAACTAAAAAAAAATCAGCAAGATGGGAATTTAACTGTTGCAATTCGAATTGTACATTAAATTTTCAATTAGAATATCGTGGAGTGTTTGCAATAATATTTTTGAAGAGTTACATATTAAAAAAAATTTTCATTAACTTCTGCTGAAGGTGACTTGAAGTACATGCGTAATCGTTTCAGAAGTATGTTGCCACTTGCTTCGCAGCCTTGTTTTCTCGGGTGTCCACTGTATGGCGTAGAATCCGAATTGCAACAAGTTAAATGTACATATTGCTGATTTTTTTTACATTTTGTTGCATGATACGGAAGGGATACTATGTGGATACTATAAGGATACGCTGTAGAGTATCCTTTCCGTTCACTCGGCCCGCTAGGGTTGCCCCGGGAAGCTGAAGATATCACAGAAAAAACGAAAGATAATGCTTACATCGATTCCAAGTGAAAGATTCACCGCAAAAAATTGACCTTGCTAGATAAACTTTACATAAATCGAATATAATTTCCTATTTCTCCCTAGAGAATCTTTCACCTCATAATCTCTCTATTTTTATTCGATATGTAGCGAGAAATACGACGCCAGCGCTATCTATCGTCGCTTAACTTAATTAAATTGGAGAGAAATGGGGATTCCCATCTGTCAGTTGCTTTTTGCGCTTTTTGGTAAATGGTAGTTAGTCTAGGGAACGAAGATCAAAAAGGTGCATTTTCACGACAAAATTTTAGAACGAAAACGAGGTATTCAATTATATAGTCTGGGGTCCGAAGAGGAGAGTCAGCATCCATTTTAAGTCCTGATAATTTGATGATTGATTCTTGGGCAGAATTTTCTACTGATTCCGAATATATCAGGTGCACATAGCAAATTCCGGGTCGTTTTGTTGTTATTTGACATTTTATGTGTTTAGATCAAAAATGTCATAGCTCTTAAAATTATTAAAGTTTTGAAAATATTTTTCCATATTCATTTAAAGAAGTGTGATAGGCACAAATTTAGTCAATAATGTATGGTGATTTAATTGACAGTTTTCAATAAAATCAATCAAATAGCTTTTTGAGGAAAAGCCATTTCTACAGTACATTTTTTATCATTTCACAATTTTTTTCTGGAATCATATAGAAGTTATTCATTAATCTCGGGCCATGACGTTTTGTAGAAATAATTGAGAAATTAAGGGTTATGACAAAATCACTAAGAATATTGTTTTGTAAGCATATGGAATACTGTGAAAATCGGAAGTTTACTACAGTAAATTTAATGAAAACATTATGACACGAGATAATAGAAAAACAAATTTTGAGCTGATTACACATTTTTGTAATATTTTTGAATAAATAATAAAATAACAAACTAATACAGTGAAACTCTCCTATAGCCCTGATTTCGGGGCTGACGATGGGTGGCAACTAACTCATTATAGCCTGCTCCGCTTTTGTTTCTTCACGCTTGACTGCTCTCCTGAGTGACAGTCGCAGATCCCGAGCACCCCGCGAAGAACCTGTTAAACCAAAATGCGGCGCAGCGTCAATTCTCGGAAAGGCTATAGAAGGGAGGACTATTGAAGATGTTCACTGTACTTACATTATATGGAAAAATTATTTCAGTAATTCCTCAATTAGTGAAAATATAAAAATCACACTTATGTTTCAAGCACTAGACGTGCTTTTTCTGAGCTTTTAATGCAAAATTTGTAACTAGCGCAAAAAACTAGCTAAAATAAAAAAAAAACATGTCGATATGGCTATTCTTTCATGAGATACGTCCAATTGTTACACTTTGAATGCGTGATTTCAATTTTAGAGCCATCGGCTACAGGCGCAAGCAGCTTCCCCCGCTCCACCACCATAAACTGCGACTGCATTTAGTCGTGAATAAACCACTATTATGAACGTACAGAAAATATTTAAATCCTAAAATCATGTGCAAGTTGTAAGTTGACATTGACTGTAATTCCGACTGTTTGTGATGAAAATTGCAAAAGTTATTCCATTTGTTGATGAGTCAAAGACGCACTATTCTTTTGCAGCCATGTATATCGTACTTAATTCTCAAAAATAAATTAGTGGCAAAGCATAAGTTACACTATAACTCTTTAGGATTAAAATTTGTCACAATCTCCCAAAAACATGATATCGCCAACTTTGAAAATTGCGCAATTCGCCGTAGCAGACGACAGCTTTTATTCCATCGTCGGATAAACTTTCGTCAAATAGCATGTAAACTTTAACAGCGGGAAATTTCACATGCAACCAAATTTAACTTTAGTTTTTTCTGTGATGTGTGTAATTATATACATATAAATTCATTTACTTAATATCACTTTTTATTTGCATACATTTATTTGTTTATCTAATATCATACTTCGCACTGGAAATGCCGTAACAATGTATGGGGACTAAATAGGTTATATTTTTTGAGATTCCTCGTAAAAATGAGCAGTTTGGATTTTTTACCGACGGTATTTTAACTCAGTTTTTAGTCACAAACAAGATTCCGCCATTGGTTTTTGTCTTCATTTTAGGCAAACTTTTTTACCAGTCCGGAGAAACGTGTTGAGAAAATTATTTAGAATTTTTACACTCTTCATCAAAATTTCGTACCCGTATCGTGGTTTTAGCTAAATTCGTATACAATCATTTCTAATGAATTGTTAGGAATATTTTTATTCTTCCTGTATGAAGAGTTACATATCTCTAATATGCGCATATTGGATAGGCGCACTTTGCATATCATTTAGATGCATATAAGTCCTCACTTCCGATATTCCCAAAAAATAAACTCTAAAATTTAATCATGTAATTACAATTTCCATATATATTTGCGACGAAGAAATACTGTGTGCATCTTAAAAAGTAATAGATTCCGACGAGTGTGATTACTGCCTTTTCTTTATTCGAGCAACAAACTTCACACACGTGCGAAAGACTCACTTTCTTTCCTGGCTACACAATGTACTATTTCTCTACGGACACATCATCTATCGAGGAATCGATAACTTGGTTTTCTTTAAACGTGTCTCCAAAGTCTCGTTTCCTGCAAACGTATTCAACAACATTTGTAAGAAATTACACAGTAATACAAGAATCTAAATTTCAGTAGAAAAAAGGAGGTTAACTTTCAGATATAACCAAAACGATCATTCGCCAGTTGAAACTTAACTGATGATTATAAAATATTTTAAGTGACGCGCTCTTTTGAAATTCAACCGCTTTATGTTCGTAAAATAGACTTTATAGGTTAATTTAAAACAGAAAGTTTGTTAACTTTTCGTAATCGTATGCGTTTAAGTGTTTGCGCATCGCATTTTGCGCAAGCCTTTTTGCTAACACAAATTGAATTTAAGAATGCAGGAATGAAAATAACACAGGCCCATAAAAAAAAATTTGTCTGCACGAGACGAGTGGCTAGCCTAGCCTTATGTATTTCGAGCCGCTAAATCCGAATATGGCCTCAGAATTGGTCCTACACATCTCAGTTTTCCCCTAGATGCAAAAAGTTAGGAAAAGCCTAGGAATTTTCTAGTCACGCAGGCCATACAGAAAATTTGTCTGTACGAGACAAGTAACTAGACTTCCCTTGTAGATTTTGAGCCGCCGAATCCGAATATGGCTTCAGAATTTGTCCTGCACGTCTCAGTTTTCCCCTAGATGCAAAAAGTAGAGAAAAATCTGGGGATTTTCTGTTCACACAGACCATAAAAAAACTTGCCTGTAAGAAACAAGTGACTAGGCCACCCTTATGGATTATGAGCCGCTGAATCCAGATCTGGCCTCAAAACTTCTCCTACACGTGTCAGTTTTTTCCTAGATGCAAAAAGTAGGGAAAATTTTAGGGATTTCTGGTCACACAGGCCATGCAAAGATTTGTCTACACGAGACAAGTGACTAGGCTACTCTTATAGATTTTAAGCCGCTGAATCCAAATCTGGCCTCAGAATTTATCTTACACGTCTCAGTTTCCTCCTAGATGCAGAAAATGAGAAAAACCCAAGGGATAATTTGCACGCTATTTTTATAATAGCAGTATACGCGCAAAAAGACACATCGTTATTATATTTATAAGTGCAACGACTTGTAGAGACTTAATTAATACACATAAATTATTTAGTGTGCCTTCTATTTCCCCTAGCTTGGATAATTCTAGGGAAATTTATGGTCGTTCTCAGATTATATAGATTTACACGGGGAAAAATAATAAAAGCCTAATATCTTTTACAGTTTTGCGTGCGAAACCAGTCACTTGTCTCGTGCAGACAACTTTTTTTGGTGGGCCTGCATGACCAGAAATTCCCTAGGCTTTTCCCTACACTTTGTGTTTAATTATGTAGAATGATTTTATAAATGATTGAATTAGAATTTGCCGGATTCATGCAAAGTCAATGAAAATTCAGCATTCTCAGCCACTATCGACTTATTAATACAAATTTGAGTCCGGCAGACTAAGACCTCCTTAATCATACTCCAATTTCACTCCATCACGAAAGACACTAAAGTTTTCAACAATTTCTTCATATCCTCCTAAAAAAACTCTCAGGAGGAACTAGACTAGCTAGAGAACGATCAGTCGCGGTTCACGTACTCACGCATACTGTCTTTTCTTAATTGCTTTGTATCATACACTTATTCGTTACACCGATTATCTCACAGTGCAAAATGTCTTGAACTACAAGTTGCGAAGCTTTTCGTAAATACTTTACATCTAAAGAAAAAATAGAACAAGCCCGAAAAATTTGGGGTTTAAATTTAGATTTAGCACGCAAATCTGCAAAGAATATTGGATCGCTTTTCCCCGTACAAATCTATATAATATGAGAAAGATCTTTAATTTTCCTAGAATGGCCCAAGCTAGGGGAAACAGAAGGTACACTAGAGAATTTCTTTGTATAAAATTAAGCCTTTATAAATCGGGACACTTTAGAAAATAACATCCATGTATCTATTTTCGCGAGTACTGGCATTATCAAAATAACGTCGGGAATATCCCTAGGTTTTTTCCAATTTTATGCATCTAGGGGAAAACTGATACGTGTACGAGAAATTCTGAGGCCATATTTGAATTCAGCAGCTCAAAATCCATGAGGTTACCCTAGTCACTTGTTTTTTGCAGGCAAATTTTTTTATGGCCTGTGTGAACAGAAAATTCCTAGGCTTTTCCCTACTTTTTGCACATAGAGAGAAAATGGTAAAAGCTCGAAAAATTTAGTGATTAAATTTAGATTGCGAGCGCAAAACTGCAGAGAAAATAAAATTTTGCTTATTTTTCGCTTTATTAGTCTGTATAACATGCACAAGACCTTCAATTCCCGTAGATTTATCCTAGCTAGGGGAAACGGTAAGCACACAGGGGAATTTTTATGTATGAATTTGGTCTTTACGAGTCCCAACACATAAGAATATGATACCAGTACGTTTATTCTTCCGTATACTGGTATTATAGAAATAATATCCAGAATATCCCTGGGTTTTCCCCTATTTTCTGTATCTAGGGGTAAACGGATACGTGTATGAAAAATTTCAAAGGCCAGATTTGGATTCAGCAGCTTAACCCTCGGGCGCTGGCGGGGCGGCACTCCATGCCGCTTTATGATCAAAATTATGATTATTCTCTAGTGTGTGAAAGTACCGCTAGAACACGCTCAAGTATCTTTCAAGCAACTATGATAATATGTCCCCCTACTCCTTTCTGTTTTCATTATGTTCTTATTAGTCGTCAATGATCTCGTAAAGAGAAAATGTGCGGGCTCTCAACGGTAAATTTGTATGTAAGCAACATGGTATCACCTCAACCAAGTGCCACTCATGTCAAAATACTAAAGACTCTGATGCCAATATGGAAATTTCTGATGAGGAAAAATAGAATTTGAGACAAAATTACAAATCAACATTCCTATTATGGAAAAAGTTGTCGATTCCGTATGGGCGGTACTACATACCGCCCGCCGGCGATCTACTTCACCTAGTAGGCGCCAGTACCCGAGGGTTGAAATCCATAAGAATAACATAGTCACTTCTTTCGTGCTGCCAAATTGTTTGTATGGCCTGTGTGACTAGAAAATCCACAGGCTTTCCCTATTTTTGGCATCTAGGGGAAAACTGAAATGTGTAGGTCAAATTCTGAAGCCAGATTCGGGTTCAGCGGCTCACAATCCATAAGGTTAGCCTAGTCACTTATCTTGTGCAGACAAATTTTTGTATGGCCTGTGTGACTAGTAAATCCCTACATTTTTCCCTACTTTTTGAATCTAGGGGAAAACTGAGACGTGTAGGACAAATTTTAAAGCTATAATCGGATTCAGCGGCTCAAAATCCATAAGGGTAGCCTAGTCACTTGTCTCGTGCAGACAATTTTTTTGTGGACCTGTGTAATCCTAACCTCAACATAAGTGTCAGTTAATCATTATATTTATACGTATATCAGATAGGAGAGACTAAACTTAAGTTCCATTTCGGATTGAAATTGAGCGACTTACTACATTTAATCAAAAAATAAAACTCAGCTACATTTAAAATGCATCATCTTGTATTACTGTGTACGTAGGTTCCACATACCAAACTCAAATCAGATGTCGCCACTCCTTTTATTTTAGCATCGCGGGGAGCACGTTTTTTACAATTCTGTACTGTTCATAGTGATAAATATTATCAGTTATAGAGCATTCTCACTTGTGACGTCATGCGCTCCGAGTGGCCAACGGGGGAATAACAGCCTCCGTATGCCTCTACAATTTGCATGGACTGCCCTTGTTTTTTAAAAATTGTTTTTGGTTTTTCGAAATACAGAGTGAATTTTTCGGAAAATTGTCAGGAGATGTAAAGACTCGATATATCCAAAAATGGGAAAAAACCGAAATCTTCGACCCGTGTGCTCTTAGAGATATAGCTTTTAGTTAAAATGAGAGCTCAGTGCCCTCGGTGACTATAGTGGATATAGTGTCATATTTTATTCAATCTCATCGTTTTTACACTGAAAAACAAGTGAAAGCATATAAAAGTTTGGAAGCTTATAAGTTTCATGAAGCTGATTTTGTGGTGAAAGTGAAGTACAAGAAATTCAATGATACTTTTCTGCTTCTGAGTCAGATATAGTGTAACAATATAGTATTTTTAGTTTTAAGTTAATATTTTTAGTTATAGCTTATTATTTTCTATGAGTATGAACATTAACATTAAGGAATATTCGTGTGAAGTATTTTATTAATTCCAATTTAAGTAATCAAATTCCATTGCTGACGTAAAATGCGATGACAGTTGTTGGAGATGTTGAGGTTAGAAGCAGCCTATTGCAAGAACGATTTGCTCTCAAGATTACAAAAATATACGTCTCAAAAAATTGTACGAAGAATCAAGATTTTCTTGATACAAAAAAGCAAAAATTACCAATTTAAAAAATCTGTACCTTATGCTAACAAATTTTTATTTTCCGTGACTAAGAAGATTAATTTTTTACCAAAAAATCCAACTTTTTCAACAAAATACACGAATTTTCAACCAAAAACAGATACACTTTGAACCCAAAGTGAAATGCATGTAAAATTCATGAGATTTTCAGAAGCACTCTAAAAGATTGTTTGTAAAATCTTCTATGGAAAACAATAGAAACTATTTAATTCCACTTCTTATTAGTCGATTCTTTACTGAGTATAAATCACAAATAATTCTTCCGCTTCAGTTTTGATAAACATAATCTCATATTCTACACGCACACATTTCTTACTTACCACTTATAAAATGTTCCTAGCAAATCCAGGCATTTTCTAACTGACTTGCACTTAAATGCCCACGACGCAAAACACTTATCCACATTTCTCTTCTTCTCTTTGTCAATATAACAAGTTTACTTGTTGATAGGTCACTAGGCCCAAGACGAGATTTTCCCACAAACTTTTGATTTTCATCAGTTGTGCCTTTTGGAATCCGAAAAAAATCTGGTGTCTGGGTGCACAACACTGTGCTTATTACACCCTACTACGAAACAATATTTCACCATTTTACTTCTTTTATTCTAAAATCGTCTTCGACATATGTCATCCCTATACTTGCAATGTATTTTCTCTTACTCTTATACGCCCGGTGCATCGTCCCTTTAAATTTGTATGGCTTCATGGTTTCAGATTTGACTTTAATGCAAAAAGAAACTAAATTCAAATATGCAAACTATATTGAATACAACACGTACTTTTATTAAATAAGAAATTAGCATTTCTCGACTGCAATAAAGTATTGGTATCTTGCTCCGTTTCTATATTCTGGTCCGCGTGTCAAGTGAAGCTTATTTATCGTAAATATTCGAAATTCTTGAACACTCGCTGAATTTATGTGTATCTAAAATTGTACTCAGTTGAAATAGTCACTCGTTTCCTGCTTTTTGACGTCAAAGGTACATTTTCCACTCATATTTTTAGTGTAAAGTTAGGTTTTCAAGGAATGCACATTGTTCTTTGTCTTTGGGATTTTTGGTGCAGACAGTATTCTACTTGCGAGATCATAGGTACACACGAGTCCAGGAGGGGGGGGGGGGGGGAGACATCCATAATTTCAGTTTAAATGTGAGTCTTACTTTCAGCTCGGAGAGTCTTTAATTTAATGTGATCTGCTCCTTACACTACCAATTCATTATAAATATCGTCTTAATTTCAGGTCTACACTACCTGAATTTCAGTCTCTTTGTTCGCTTACTTTATTGATCAAAGCACATACTTAATATCAGCTTCACATGCTTCTTTTTGATACACCTTAAAATAAGTCAGATTTCACACTTAAATTAAGTGTTCCCTTCTTTCTGTGAAAAATAAACTCTACTTTGCGTATATCTGGTCACTATGAATAGTGCTGCCGTCGAGCGAGACATCGGCGTTTTCAAGGCGAGACAAGACGAGCCCTACGTGCTGTCTTGAATTGATCGTCTTGTGACTTCCTTGAAAATGCCGAGGCTTCGAAATACGAGGCTTGCCTTGGGCTGGTCTTGCCGCCTTGAGTTTGCACTGCCAGATGTGGGAACACCAGCATTTCATGAAAATTCCGTAGTCTGAGGCTCTACTCGCCCTGAACCTTCTCAGTATTTAACAAAGATCCCGTAATCTGAGATGCCAGCCTCTCCGGCCCTTCTCAGCAGAGGTTTCTTCTCTGTAAGCTGGACAAATATACGCATCCAATTTTTTTTAAGTTTTTGAAGTAACGAGATTGTAAATATAATATTCGGAATCTGCAAGTTTTCACTATTTCCGGGATATGCAATGCTTATAAAAAAGTTGAAAAATTGAATTGTATTTCAAAAAATGCAACATCTTTTCTTTAAACATCGACAACTTTTGATCTGATGGAGACATTTCTTATGTGGCGGTTTTTTCTGAAAAAAATTAAAGTCGATCTTCTAAAAAAATCTCCCCTTACATTGTTAGCCATTTTTTTTTTGAATTTAGACTTTCAAAAAAAAAAATGTGTGAAAAAAAAATTAATTGAATAACACATTTTTGCGAAAAATGATAAAAAAAGAAGTTTTAGAAAGAATGATAAAAAAAGTTTTGTTAAAAAAAGTTCCGTAAACTACACGAAAAATGTGAAAAATTTTAAAATTAATACAATGAGGGCGGTTTTTCCTGAAAAAAATAAAGCCGATCTTCTAAAAAAATCTCCCCTTACATTGTTCGCCAATTTTTGTTGAATTTATACTTTCATAAACAAAATTAATTGAATAACACATTTTTGCGAAAAAATGATAAAAAACAAGTTTTGGAAAAAATGATACAAAATTTTGTTAAAAAAATTTTGAAAAAAAATTTTGATGGAAGAAAAATTGTTTTAAAAAATTGTTTAAATAGTTTCTTTTCAACATAAAAAATTTTAAATAATTAAAAAAAAAGTTTTGGAAAAAATGATTAACAAATTTACTACAACATTGGGGTTTGTGTAATTACTCGCATCCACAATCATCCTATGAGACCTTTAATTTATTACTCTATCCCAGGAGGTTGAAAAATATCCACATCTGCTGGAGGAAACTCAACCCCCCAAAACAAGGCCAAGGCTAGGCCCTGCTTTGCCTCGAAACGCGAGGCCTCGCGCTATCCTTCCTTGCGTTCTTCGAATTTTTCCTTGTCATTCCTCATCTCGAACGGCAACACTAGCTATGAATAATAGAAAATTATAGATAACGGACGGTCTACGGTTCTTATATTGACTAATAGAAATAGCAAATTGATGCTTAACTTGGTGTTTCTTGAATTTTCCGTAAAAATAAAACACAAGAATAATATCAGATTTCATATATTGTTAAAAGTATGTGCAAGAAGTTCGACTAAAAACACCAGTTTAGAATAGAAAAGAAAGTTAATTATTAAAAATACATTACGTAAGGGGCCGTTCAAGTATTACGTAACACGCCTAGGGGGAACCGGGTCAGCTTTAGTGTGACGCCCATGTTCAAGTTACATCCACTTATTATAGAAATAACATGATGGAGGGGGCAGGGGTCCAAAAATCGTGACGTTAATACTTAAACGGTTCACCTAAATCAAAAAATCTAAAACTGTGTTATTTTATAACTATTAGCCGTAATAGGCAAGTGGAAACACTTGCATACTCTGTTTATTTTTAATCAATGGGCCAATACACGTCAGGAGTATCAGTAAATAAGATATTTTTAAATTTTGCCTGAAAAAGTCCAAACAAATGATTTTTTGTGTGTGTGAAATACGCCCCTTTTAATTTTGGTTAAATTAGGGTATAAAGATTCCGTATTTATATTTATGCAAGAAGTTTTTTCTCATCCTAGTTAAACTTTTGTTATCTCAGCAAAAATTCGATTTTGGTGGGCTCAGTTTAAGTTTTGCAGACGATTATGCAGATAAAAGATGATTTGCTGACAAAAAAGTTATTGAAATCTGCCAAATTTCAAGTTTTACAGAAGCTTTTCAAAAACTCCATTCCTTTTTCAGAGCACTGAAAAAACTTTCTTTGAAAATGCCATATGAAACAACAAATCATTTTTATATGTCATTTCCAGAATGTGTTATTAATGCTTGATTACGTTAATCTTTTCAGGGTACATTTGCGTGTATCCTCTTATCATGGGATGGCTGGCACGTGGAACGTACGCTTGGAGGGAAGATGAGCCAAGGCACACAGTCATTTAATTTTAGAACGATCGCGTGCAGGGGATGGTTGGTCGCAGGGGCTTGTCGACTGTCCCGACCGCAGCCCAGGGAACAAGATCGATCCGAACTTCACGAAACTAAATACATTTCTCTTGTACATCATACTTGTAACTCAAAATAGTTACTGATCAACGATATGCGCAAAGCGATTGCACTTATGTTTTATCCGCAACTTGGAGAATACTTCTATGTTAAATATCTAAAAAAGGGGCGAAAATTGCTCGTTAAAAAGCTTCTGTGGACAATTTTGTAATAATCCAACCATCGACTTTAAGGTTTAGTAGTTCCTTAAAATTTCTGACCGGTGTCTGTCCTTCCTTTACCAGGTATAAAATCTAAAATAATTGAGATATTGAGCGTTAGTATTATACAGATAAAGAAAAGAGAATGAGCGAAGGCATAAAGAGAAAGGAGAGGGGAAATTTCGAGGGAAAAAGGTGAAGGAGGAAATGAGCGATAAGATGAAATGGAAGATCGAATTTAGTGAGGTGAGGTGAAAGAAGGTGAAAGAATAAGCAGGGGTGTATCAAAGAGAGGCCGGACGATGCAAAACGAACGTGGTGGGTCAGCAAAGGGGAAACAAGGAGAAGGTTTAATCAGAGGAAGTGCAAGGAAAAGGGATGAGGCTTTCGATCCACTCCGTCTGCTTGCGGGTTTGATTTTTGCCTCGCACTCTGTGAGTGTCAGCGGCCCACACGCTGAACACTAGTCTGGTAAGGGGTTGTTCATCTCCGGAGATCCGTGGCGACGGTACTTATAGAGCAAACGTTTATCTAAACAGTTAAAACCGTTGTTCTTGATGATTCGGAATCCAACTTAAATCGTAAGTCCCCCTCCCACAATCGCACAGTAATATAAGAATCTGAATTAAAGTACAGAAAGACGGTTGTCTTTTAGATGCAACCAAAAGGATCACTCGCCAATTGAAAGTCAACTGATGATTGTAACATGACTTTAAGTAACGCGCTTGGTTGAAAGTAAACTGTATTATGTACGTAAAATGTAGTTTATAGGTTAATTTAAGACAGAAAGATTGTTGACTTTCCATCAACGCATACGTCTGAAATGAAACTTATAGGTTCATTCAAGTCAGCATTCATTCAAGTGAGCATTGAAGTCAATGAGATTAGTAGAAGAAAAAAAGAACTTAATGATATTAAACAAGGCACTTATAGTCATTTCAAGCTACCAGGTGCAGAACGTAAATCTTCAATCCGTTTTAATATTATAGATCTGAGTACATATATCAAAATGGGAAACGTAGACGAAAAGACTATACCATGAGCTCAGTGTTGATCGATACTATCGATCGATCCTCTGTTAGCCCTGAGGTCTAAATTAATTTTCAACGCCGCACTCGTATGAAATTGCAAATCGCAAAATATTGTGTGTATAACAACTTTAATTTTTCAAATGGATGACCCTCGGGGTCATTCCAGGGTCGTGTAAACTCAAACAAGGTCTAGACGGCTGATCAGCGAAAATATGCATTAAAAAAAGGTTAAACCTTGTATCTATATCCGGTCGACTGAGGCGAGATCCATCGTAGGTCTCATCAGTCCACCAAAAAAAATGCTACGTAGATCCGGCCCGCTAAGACGAGATGTTCTCATCAGAAATTTCTTGTGTGGATTCGGTCAGCTAAGGCGAGATGGCCTCATCAGACCACAAACAAAAGTTCGTATGTGGACCCAGCCAGCTAAGGCGAGATGATCTTATCAGACCAGAAACAAAAGTTCGGATGTGGATCCGGATCCACATAGGGTTTTTTTGTGGACTGATGAGACCTACGATCGACCTTGTTTGAGTTTAGAATACCCTGGAATGACCCCGAAAGTCATCGGGTCACATGATCTTGATGCATATCTGAACGTAAGATTTTGCGTTCTTTCAATTGGCGATGTTAAAAATAGAAGTTTCCATTTGAAAAATTAAAGTTGACCTTAAAATAATATTGAAGGTCAACGCCAAGGTCAGCTTCAATGTCACTATCCATATCCTCATATAAAATCCTGAAACTTTTGTGCTACATTTTGTATTTTTTAAGAATTTCTATTTTAGATCTTTCTGATTTTTACTCACCTCAAGAATCGTCGTAAGTGTGACCCCACCGCGTCGAGATAGAACACATGGAGGAACCACAATGTCTAGAGGTAGGCGAGGGAGTGTCATTTTATCTTCTAATGCGACAATCCTGGTACTGTAACAGTAAAACAAAGTATAATTTAATTCATTTTACTTAACGCGACCTTGAATATTTTGAAAGAAAGCAGAGCAGGCGGACCATTGGTTGTCTGTCTTTCTTGCTCAGTAAAAGTAGCTCAGTGAAAGAAAATATTAGATATCATGTGCTTTTCCGAGGTTAATGAAATTTCTTAGAAATTAGTTATCTTATCACATTAACCCGTTTGGTGTAAAATGCGCATCGCGTTGTAATTTGGGGTCCCAAGAGAAATTAGCAAAGAGAAATCGTTATACGGTGAAAAATGGATAATGAAACTTGAAGTTTCAAAATTTATATCACTTTGATCTTCTAGATCAGGGCTTACCAGAAGGCAGCCATTGATTGCATTGGCAGCCAAGAGACTAGGTCAAACTGGCCCTAATAAATCTTGTCATTCGAATGGTTTCTAGCCCTTCAAGGTCATTATAGATTAGCATTTATTCTCTTAAAAATAAAGAAGAAGGGATTTTGGCGGCCGTCGTTTTTCTTTATTCTTTCTGAAATTTAATTCAAAACTCCAAATTTTTCAACCTTTTTATTGTAAATTTCAGGATAAAAATTCAGACCCCTCGGCGTGAATGACGGCGAGACGTAATTTACCGTGACCGTAACCCTTCGTTCGATTCCTGAAAAACGAAAAAAAAATTGACAGAAAAACTGGGTGCCAGTCATACACTTGTCGTTACAGCCAGGGCCTGCTTGAAGTGGCGAGCCCTGTTCTAGATAGTACCAAGTACCATCCACAATTTTTTCTTCAAAGTCAGGGAGATCATAATTTTATAGTATATTTGAATATCCCCAGGTGATTCTGACTCATTATTAGTATAGTCAAATTCACACTCCAGAATGTCAAACAGAAGTAGCTACGTCACGACCTCTACCGAACACCGAGCGATCACACCCGACATCCGAAAAGCATTTTTGGAGCGTGAGATTAGACACTTCCAAGGGATTACGGGCAAAGGTGTCACTCATCAGTCCGAGTGTATTTTCAACATTCTCGACTCCCCTCTATTAAATGTCTTTTGTCCATTTTCATAAACCTCTATAAGACATTTAGTAAAGGGTCATTCAATTCAGTGCAGTGAACGGCGTTTTCTTAGACTCTCGTGCTTAAAGTAATATGTTGTAAACGTTTTTCCGCATATACAATCATATCAACAATCCGAGATAATCAAGCTAAAATTCCGGAGATAGTTATGTTTAAACTCCAGGATCGTCCAATTTACTCTCTGCGGTAGTGAAGCTAACCGTCAAACTCTGTCACTTCGCGGATGGTACACTACACCATCTAGAATCCTAGGGGACTGTCCCATGATCCAACCCACTCATAGAACCCATGGACATAGGAATAAGAAAGGACTAGCCATATGCTTCCTAATTTCGGCTCGGGGATTGATTATAAGTTACAAGGGGAGTCGGCCATGTTGATTTGCAAAAGCAAGGGAAGTAAGTTACAGAAAGAGAAATTCTGCTCCTTCTTTCTCAATACTGCCGTATAAATTAAAAAGATACATAAGTCCAACCTAACTCAAAATAAGAAAATCGAGAAAAACTGTTTGCCTAAAGAACAATATCGAATTAAATTTTGAATAATTTAGATACACTGTTTGGGTAGAAATAATGTGCCTTTTCATACTTTGTAATAAAAAGTTTATTTTTTTAACAATTTCTTTTAGAAAATGACTTTCGATAATTTACAAGTCGCCAAAAGTCGAAAATACAAGGCAAACGAACACAGTCACTTGCGGGCGATGCCTTTGCCGAAGAGCTCGAGCGCAGCCTCATAACGTAACAAAAAAACATACTTAAAGACCATTGTGTATTCAGCGGCCATTCCGAACTTACCCGAACGATCGTCACTAGTGAATAGCCGACTTTAACCGATCAGAGCCCGACTTAATTCACAAGTCTAAAACATACGTAAGGGCAAGCGATTCTTTTCGTTTGCAAATTCGCTCCTCAATAGGTTGATTTTACAATGCAAAAGTGACACAAAGTTCTTTAGGTTCTTTTTCATGTATATGCTGAAGACTTGTTGCATGCCTTGTAAACATTTTAGGCAACAATTGTTTTTTTTCAATAAATATTAATAATGATTACTTTTTATTAACACAGTTGGATGCAGCTTTCTCTTACAAATTCAACGATACTACAAAAATCATTTTTCATATAATTTTCACTTATGTATCCTTTTTAGTTTGTACGACAGAATACCGGTTTAACAATGCAAGATGGTCGACCGCCACGCTCTTAATTTCGACCCCGCTACGACACTCCTGGTCTCCTTCTATTCCGTTGTCCATGTTCTAGCTTAAAAACGTTTAATTTTCGTCCAACTCATGCTTACCAGCTCCAAGGCCAACTTGGTTACCATTTAACACAGCAACTTATTCAATATGGCCTATTCACTTATTCAATATGGCCTATTCACTTATTCAATATGGCGGTGTATCTAGTATCGTTGTTAATTGGCTGCAATTATTTTTACTCAGGGTGATCTTGTGTGGGTTAGATCATGGGCTGTCCCATAGTTAAAATACAAATATAGGCAAGCATATACATATAAATTATATAAAAAGTATGCAATTTCTCGTATTTTGTATAATTTGTGTTTTTTAACAAAGAAATTCCCACAAAGCTTTTGTCGACAAAATATAGCCTGGACGAATCTTCAAGCGGTACAAGACATAGCTTTCATTTTCCACCGCAAAATATCTAAAAAATCTCCCTCTTCATTTACTCTGTCTTCGGGACTAAGAAAGAAAGTACCTAAGGCGTACCTCACTGACTTTCTTCATTCTGTAATATGTTGTAGTGCATAAAAAATAACAGGCATAGGCTACTCTGACACCGTAGTCCCTTGATGGCAGATGCGTTTGTTGCATACCGGTCCCGGAGGAACCGTGGCTTGTGATGAGTTACGAGTGTGAGCCGGTTCCGGACAAACCGAGGGTCATGGCTCTACGATCGGAGACGTCTTCACTCGGCCGAGTGCGTTGGGAGAGATGCTCGTATGGGTAGGTACTTGTTGTCCCGCTGCAGGAATTGATTAAGCTGGTGTCCTAGAGTCTGGACTGGTCCAGGCGGCCCGATACGATGGAAAAATATGAAATAGGGAGGGAGAAGTGGAATTTGGAGGGACGAAGACAATCGAGCGGACGATTGCCTTGGGAGTGTTGGAGGTGGAGGATGAGGAAGGGCGGTAATCTTCAAGGGGAAGATCGGTCTGCAGGGAGTCTCGGAGGGCGGCTAAGCGGCAGCGGAGACGGCTAAGCTTGCCAGGATGGGAGCGGGAGTGCTTGTTTCCAGGCATAGGCTTTTGATGAGGAAGTAGAGAAAAAGAGAGAGAGAGTGAGGGGTTTGAAGAGATGTGAGAAGAGCCTACCGAACTCTTGAAGAAAAGAGAGAGAGAGAGGTTGACGGAGCTGCAAGAGCTTACCGGCCTCGGAAGGAAGTATAGAGAAATAAAGATTTATACATTTGATACATCTTTTTTTGACCATCATATTGGATCTTTAACTCTCGATTGTCTAATTTTGAGAAAAATAAATTTGTTATTGTTAAATTTTAAAGACTAGCATTCAAACATTGTATGGTTCCTAATTTTAAACTGTTTAATTTTAGGCGCATTAGCATAAAGTTTTCGAATTTAAAAGGTTTAAATACTTTATGTTACTCCTTTTTACTATACCGTGGCATCAAAAAATATGATTTGTACTTGAAGGGTTTAATTTTAAAATTATAAAACAATTTTTTTCATTGGCGGTTTTTCCGCTAACATAAGAAAATATGATATAATTCGCAATACTTCTGTATGGTCAGGATGTGCAAAATGGAATAGAATCGGCTCGGGCTGGAGTACTCTCGGGCTCACATCAGCCCGAAATCCAAAAAGTAATCGCCAGATTAACTAAAAAATTCTTCTATATTTGAAATAATCGGCTTAGAAGAATCGGCCACAATCATTTTTCGGACTCCGGACTGGGTTGAGCCCGGGCTTTAAAAAATTATGAACATCCCTAATGCATGCAAAATTTTTATTCAATATTTAATGTAATAATTCCCAAATTAAATTTGTATTAATGCATTCTTTCAAAGGAAATAGTTTCAGAAAACCCTTTTTTCTGTAATGCGACGTTTGAATGTCGCGCTTCGCGGATGATGATGGTTTACCTCGCGCTTCGCGCTCGTATATTTATGTTTTGCACTTGGAATGCTTAAAAAAACTTGATCAAAAACATCTCTGTTAGATGGCAGTATTTATATGCGTCTTCATATTCTGAATTGTCTACTTAATTAAGTATAGTTAAAGATTAAGTTTCTCAAAGCTCTGTAGGCTTTGAGATACACATTCTCATCCTGACACTCGCGCTGCGCGCTCGATTTCCGACAGACATTTATAAAAAGATTTTGTTGAATTTTTTTCTCGTAACTTTCGTCGTTTTCTACACATTTTCATTTTATTATTTTATTTTCAATGTTATTTTTCACGAATAAAACAAAAAGTACGCGTTCTATCAAGAAGTTATTCGTAACGAAATTGCAGATATTTTTTGGGATAACAATTTTTGTTCATTCATCTTTTTTCGTATCCTAAATAGTTTGACCACAAAATGTAATTTTTTATTTTTCATTATTTTTTGTGCAATAAAAATTTGAATTTTCGATTTTTGAAGAAAATCCACAAATTTGTTATGATGATCTTGTAGGGCTTTCAAAAAGAAATGTTTTTCTTCTCTTGCCTTTTTTTTCATATCGTGCGTTTTTTGGCTTCAACTTTTGATTTTTAATATTATAAATATCCGTACATAGAATTTTCAAATTCAGAACAAAGTGATCTCAGAAATTTTTAAAATGCACTCACTTTTTGAATTTGTATCAAAAATGGCTGGTTCACGAACTCGTCCTTTCTTTTAGGACCTAAAAAAAAGTGTGCCAAACATGGATTTGATTCATTCATTTTTTCGAGAGTTATCTTGTTTACGGACGGACGGCCGGACAGACAGACGCAATAGTGAAAACCTGATTTTTGGATTCAGGGAGTCTCGAAACGTGGAGATCCGTTGAAAAAGTGTGATGTCGAATTTTCGACAATTCTAATACTTTCTCAATCATAAATGATGAGAATGTAAAAACAGTAAAACCTGTACACAGGTTCTAATTCGCACCAGTAAAATTTTCAAGTTGCGGGCATTTTACATATTCACTTTGCCTTGACTGCGGAAGTAGCGCGAATTAAATTCGACGTTGGTTCGAATTTGCACTAGTGTACGATGTATGTGGTCAACATCGTGGCCGACTCCAAAAAATAAAAATAGTAAATTTTGCTGCTAGGCACATGTATTTTCATTAAAAGTAAGTAACTTAATTATTTTTACAATATTAAAAGACTGTAATATATTTATTTAATTGAATTAATAAGAAAACAGATTTTTGCATGGGATTTCCATCACAAATAAATTTGATATTGATGAAATTTTTATACATTTTCGTTATGTATTTTCAGTAATAATCTATTAACAATAATTATCTATTAATTATTGTTTTGGAATGACTGCCCGAGTCTATAATCTGCCAAATGCGAAAGAAGTAGCACCTGGCCGAACATGGATGCGGTAACCGAACTGTTTACGCAGAATGTGCGATGATCATCGAGCACCCATCTGCGTGGAATGCGAGCGATTTGCCGAAAGTTAATTTTAAGCAATTATTTTGTGTATTTCTAAATTATTTTACATATTGTTTATAATAAATATATGGTTTTAGTGTATTTTATTGTTGTTTAATAAATTCACTCTTATTTGTTCACTACCAAAGAACGAAATCCCTTCTTCGAAAATATAATAACTTCGGGGGCATGGGAAAAATACTTGGTATAATTCGATCACATTTATAGATTTTTTCCTTTTAATTTAAAACCTTAACTAATAAATCGCGTTAGCTTTGTTGGTTTTTATTGATATGCAAAAAATACGATTAAAAAAAATCACTTTTTCAAAAACATAATTGGTTTATAATCATTTGTTTGTTACATAATGCATTTTTCGTCTATTAAAATGGGAGCACTGTATCCTAAGGGAAAATTTACCCTAAAATCATGTATCTGGCCACACATTTTGAACATTTTTTCATCGCGGAATCAACTGCTGAAATTGTAAAAGCTCAATTCGCACCAGTGTATACGGCTCCTCTTTTGAAAAAGGCCCTAATTAATACCAAATACTTAAGAATTCCTTTTGTACCTATCTAGTTCATGATTTATATTCCCTTAAAGAGGAAGTATTTAAGAGTGTTCAGGAATTTTATCAGATATTTTGTATTGATAATTGAGCGTTTTACATGTTTAGGGTCTGAAACGATCCACGATTAACTGATAAGGTGCGAAAAAAAGCGATAAACTAATTGGGTTAAATTTTTATAGAATAAAATGCTCAAGGTTCTGATGGTATTTCAATAAAAATTATTCCTCTTGCTTTCCCCAGATATTGGCCCTATTCTCTTTACATCGATTTCCGATGAAAGATTCGCTGCAACAAAAATTAATTTTACAGGATAATATTTAACCAAATATCGGTTCAACTTTCTTTCGTTTTTCTATGACAACACATGTGTTTTGAAAAACGCGAAGTTGTCTGAATAAAACTGTATCCCTCTAATAAATTTCCTGCAACAAATTTTATTAGTACTTTAATCTGTGTAACACTACCTCTCTCACCAAGTTTCGTCCTCAGTGATTACGTAATAATCTTTAAGACCTATAAAAGAATAATCTCAACCGGTTCAAAGGTTGGAATACAGAAGACAATTTCAACATTTAACTAGAGAGTTATAATATGATCCATTATATCAAAAATTACACAATGTTATAAAAACATTAATTTATTGATTTTTCAAATTGCAGAGTAAAAGAAAAATTTCGAGTTTCTTCAGCCTTCCTTGATCGATTCAAATGGCGCTATCATCGCAAGAAGAGATTTATGAAAATAGGAACATAAACATATGATTAGGTTATGACTCAAACAATACTCCATCCCCCCATGTAATCATTCGTAATTCTACACATGACCCCCTACCCCCCATATGATGAGTACGTAATATATTAACGGCCCCTTATCTAAAACTTTCGCGCGCATTGTCCATAAGCAACCTCAGGCACGCCTTGAAACTAAAAATATAATGGACTCAATGTAATCCAGGTTTCAGACCAGGCATATTAGTGCTCTTAGAGCTTCACTTAACCCTTCTTTTGTAAACGTTTTTTGGCACCTCCTGTCTGTAAAGGTGGGTCTTTGACATCCGGGCATTTTTGACCCTTTTAATATAGTCAAAAAATGCAGGTTAATGTTTAAAACATTCAGCTTGACATATCAAACATAAAACTTAGAAAAATAAATTTTTTCATATATTTTTCGTTTAACAAATGGAGGAACTCTATAGGAATGCAGTGGTTTAGTCAACAAATTGTAACTGTAAGAAAAATTAAGAAAACGTAACTTAAAAAACGGAAAATTAAAGGTAAATAATAAAATTTTAAGAAAAAAATATTCCGATTTATTTACTTAAAATTAAATGTCTAAGTTTGGACAGGAAATAAATGCAATAAATCATCTGTTATTAAAGGCATTAGTATTCGCACATTTTATTAGCAAAAAAACATTTCTTTATATGGTTAAACAGCATCATTTTGACTCAAGTATGACTGTTCTATTAGCATTTATACATTTTATTATAAAAAAAAACAAGGTAAAAGCAAAAAAAAACATGTCACTCTACTGCAAGTTTGGTATACACCGTCTGTAAAGGTGGGTTTTTCGTATCTCTCTAGATGTGATCTGCTCACCCCAACTGTTCCGAAGGGTCTGGGACTGATATGGACCACCAAACTTGGGAGTCGATTGCATAACTTCTTTTTATGTGGGGGTAGCAGCAACCTCCTTTCTCTTTTTGGAAAATTATTAACTGAAATCATTTTGCCTCGGATATGAAAGACACACCTTTACAGATGAAGGATTAAAGTAACTTCGCACATGAAACTGACAATGGATAGAAGGGAAATAACGGTTGTTGTTCTTTCTTACTTTTCTAAGGCGTTTGACACAGTTAAAGATAATCTACTATTGACTAGGCTCAAATCATTTAACCTCTATAAGATGGTGAATAAATTGTTTGAATCTTATCTTAGTTATCGTTCTGAAAGAGTGCAGATTAGTAGTGGTAAGCGGTTTGATTGTGGGGAGGTTAAGAGTGGTGCCCCTCAGGGATCTACGCTTGCATCCACTCTATTTAATATTTTTATACTCCTGATCTTTGTAGCGAACTTCGGCACTCTAACTACCACAAATATGTTGAAGATTTTAAGCTTTACCTCTTTGGGCCTATTGCCACACGCATGAGCTTAGTTCTAAAGGTACAGGAGGATATATGTATAGATCTTGTCATGCATTGGGCCTTGACAAAAAAAACTATAGCTATAGTCATAGGGCCTCCTAAAATCTCCATCGATTGAAACTATTTCAACCGTTTTGATTGATGGGCTTAACATCCCTTTTACGGAATTTTTAAAAGATTTAGGCTATATTCTTAATCTCAATGTTTCTTGGGATGAACAAATTTTGTATATTTCAAGGAAAACCTTTAGAGTTCTGAAATAGCTTAACAGGAATAAAGAATCACTTCCTACTCCAACTGGTATCTTCCTAACTGAAAGCATGATCCTCCCTCGCTTTGACTGCGGCTGTGTTATATATGAAAATACTACTGATGAGCTTATCAATGCCGGACTTCAGCACACACTTAATGCTTGTATTTGGTTCATCTATAACATCCCTAAAAATGAAAATGTTACCTAATTAACAGAAAGAACAGGACTACCTTAGGTCGCTAAGAGATGACAATTGTTTATGAGGAACTTCCTATATACCCTATTTGGTTCTGAGGCTCCACATTACCTTTTTAACCCCTTCCATTTGATTGAAAAAGATGAACCGAAAATATTTTTTTTTGTAAACATGAATCCGATGACTGTCAAGTTGAATAAGCGGAAATGCGTCGTTCCGGGTGTTAATCGTCTCGTCACGTGAAGGATCATCAATTTCTGAAAGACAAAAAGTAGTTATTGATCAATATTATAACTAGTTATTGATAAATATATTCAATTATAAACTTTCTCGCATATAGACACCACATTTATGGCACGCATACGCTACACATTGATACTTTTAGTTCAAGTTGCGGCCAACTCTTGGCGCTGTGCTTCTTCATTTTTCTACCATTAAGTGTTGATAGGGCCTGACCTCTCACCCTGGAAGGATAAAGGTTCACGCTTCACAGGTTTTGAATCTGAATACGCTGACACAGGATCCAGATATTTTGTTCTTCAGGGTATGCTGCCCAGGCTCCTGAATCTTTTTGATCTCTCTTAGGTACGCTGTACAGGCTGCAAGACTTATTTTATTTCTTGGGTTTTCTGGGTACGCTTCAACAGGCTCCAGACATGTCTGTACAGGTGATTCTTTTTTGGGATATTGTTCTTGTGTATTTAAAACGGTGCACGCCATCCCGGCTGACGTAAAAACAATTTCAATTTGGATCTGTTTTTTCTTTTGAAAAGTCATTACAGCACTCAAGGTTAAATACTTGTAATTAATGTATTGTTAGATGTAAAGTTTTGCTCTCACAGTTGTAAAAGACTAAACTGTGATAGTAGTATATTACTAGGCAGTCTGATAAGTACCTGAAAATTCTAAAAGATGGCATTAGTAATCACTAACGTGAACCAATTTCGTCGAGCTTGATCCTTCAAATGACGCCTGTCAAAACTTCAGCCATTTATGTTTACGCATTTACAAGTTACAGCACTGAGAAGCGACTAACCTCCGAGTTTTTTTTAATATGGGAAAATCTGAGTTTCGAGTTTTGATCAAACACTACTATCTTCGCAAGAAAACGATATCCGAGATCAAGGCCAAGCTGGATAAGTATTACCCGGACTCTGCAGCGTCGATTAGAACGATTCATAAGTGGTTTACCGAGTTTCGTTGTGGCCGTACGAGCACAGTTGATGCTGAATGATCTGGGCGCCCAAAAGAGGTCACTACACCAGAATATGTCGAAAAAATCCATGATATGATGTTGAATGATCCCAAAGTGAAATTGAGAGAGGTAGCTAATGCTGTAGGCATATCATTGGAACGTGTGCGCAATGTCGTGCATTCAGTTTTGGGCATGAAGAAGCTCTGCGCGCGATGGGTCCCGCGTTTGCTCACAGTGGACCAAAAACGAATTCGTGTGACAACTTCCCAGCAGAATTTGGCATTATTTTCGCGTAAGCCGACCGAGTTTTTGCGCCGATTCATAACCATGGATGAAACCTGGATCCACTACTACACTCCTGAGTCAACGTAACAGGCAAAACAGTGGGTTCCACCGGGCCAAAGTGCTCCGAAGCGTTCAAAAACGCAACAATGGGTCGGAAAGGTTAGGGCCTCCGTATTTTGGGATGCACATGGCATAATATTCGTGGACTATCTTGAAAAAGGTAAAACCATAACCGGAGCATACTATTCATCATTATTGGACTGATTGAAAATCGAAATCGCCGAAAAACGACCGCATTTGAAGAAGAAAAAAACCGCTTTATCATCACGACAATGCGCCTGTTCATTCATGCTTAGTTGCACAAGCAAAATTTCATGAAATCAGCTTCGAATTGGTTCCTCAGCCACCGTATTCACCAGACCTGGCCCCCAGCGACTCGCTGTATCGACCTAAAAGGAGAGTATGTTGAAAAATAAAACCGACTTTGGCCAAAAAAACGTCTTCGTGTTTCATTTTTCAGGGACTTATCAGACTGCCTAGTATATTGTATTGTTCAACTTATTAATTTTTCAAAACATGTTCAAAATATCAAATATAACGAACTCTTTCGACTTTTAATACGTAACACCTGTTCCTCATAGGGTTATACAGCCCTATGAACTGCTCATAAATAAATACCTCGATAAACACAAAAATTCAATCAAAAACTCGTTCACAAGTGTCTAAATATGGTTGTCACCGGAAGTTCTTTTCCGCACAGAATATTGTGTTTGATTATTCAAAGGTTGCGTCTTCCGACACCTTGTCTTGTTTTATCACCCTTTCGTGTTATGATATACCAGATGTGATCAATGGGCTTTGTCCGCAATAACAACTAGCTGCGGTGCAAATAAAAAAAGTACGTAATTTAAGTCGAAAATTCGGATGAAATTTGAGGTGAGTGGATTGTGGAACTGTGTAGAAGGGTATGGATGCGAGATATTAATTGAGAGATTGTGAGATTGAACGGGGGAGGTAGATATTTTGGAGGACTGAGACAGATTTGTGTGGAAGTTGAAAATAAGTTGGTTGGAGATTTGTGACTGTGTGGGAGGACTGGGTCAATCGGGTTGGTAGTAGCAGGGTTGAGTAGCGACGGAGAAAGGCGGCGATACAGGTACCAGACCGCGGCGATAGATAGAGGCAGGGAATGATAGAAGGCGGGAACGTTTGAATTGAATTCATGGCTAGCGGAGCGAGGATCATCACGGAAAAACGGATTTAGAGCAGGAAGTGTGCAGTACGCCAAAAAAAAGAAGATCAAAGAAAGGAAGGCAAGGGGGAAGTACAAGAAAACTGTAGAAAAAGAGAGATTAAGAGCAAAAAGCGTGGGATCGATTAAGGCTTTTATCAAAAGGAAGACAGGGGAGAGGGGAAGCAATGAAGAGAAGGAAGATATCGGTGCGAGCTTGAAATATCCAAAAATGTTTAGATCGCCGCCGGAAAATCAGAATTTTGCAGAGAAGGGTGATAATAGTAAGGGGCCTTAAGGAAGTGGAGATGAAATTGAAGTTCAGATGAAAGAGGAAAGACTGAAAGAAATTCGCGAAGTGATGATAGAAGTAATTGGGGTTTATGAAGAAAAGTAGGAGAAAAGAGGAGAGTTTGGTGGGGGCGAAGCAGTGAAAGATGTACTAAAAAGGATTGGTGCGAAAGTAGAGATAGAGGAAGTGAGAAGTGTATGAAGGGAAGAGCGAATAGTGGAGAG
>NC_046657.1:93224075-93231323 GCF_010883055.1 Belonocnema kinseyi | reverse complement strand
ATGCAGTATTTGTTAAGGGAAATAACGGAAGAGAAAAGAAAAAAGGGAAAAAGAACATGGTTTAAGTATGGGAGAATACAGATAGACGAAATATGGTCGGATTGGGATGAAGAAAGGGAAGAGATAGTGAGAAATGAGGTGCAGGAAAACTAGGTGAGAAAGGATCGGGAGATAGGAATATAAGAAATAGTAAGGAGGAAGAAGAGACGAGAAGCGAAAGTAAGGAAGAATAGAAGATATGTTACTGGAATATAGCAGGATTATAGATAAAGGATCAGGAGTTTATGAGAAATTTGGCACAAAGGGATGTAGTCATAATGATGGAGACGTGGCTAGATAAAAAGGGATGGGAAAGAGTAAGGGGAAGGTTACCAAGAGGTTACAAATGGCAAGTGCAAAATGCAAAGAAGAAGAATAAAAAGGCCAGATCAATGGGAGGAATGGTGATCGGAGTAATGAATTCATTTATCACAGGGAAATATAAGAAAAAGAGGATAAAACAAAAAGAAGGATCAATAGTAGAAGAGGTAAATATGGGGGGAGAGAAGTAAAAGGTAGCGGGGGTTTATGTGAATAGTGATATGCAGAAGAAAGTAGAGATGAAAGAAATGATTGAAGAAAATAAAGAAGAGATTAGCTGATAATAGGTGGGGATTTCAATGCGTGAACAGGAGACAGAGGAGGAAGGGAATGGGGAGAAGAGAGAGAGAGAGAAAAAAAACAAAGATAAGGTACTAAATGGGGAGGGAAAAAAGTTGTCAAAGAGCTGGCCGGTATTGGCATGGTTTATCTTAAATGGAAATATAGATGGAGATTAGAAAGGAGAATATACACGCTCAGGAGGTGAAAGGGGAACGGTAAATGATTAATTGATAGGGGATGATGAGGTAAGAGGAGTCAATAAACTAAAGGAATTAGGAAAGTGGAGAAAAGAAAAAAGTAACGGGGAAGAATATCGGGGGAAAAAGAAAGAGTATACTGAGTTGTATGATCAAAAGAGATAGGAAGAGAATAAAAGGTTTGAGGAAGAAATGTAGAAGGCTAGGACGGAAGAAGAGGTATCGCAGGTAGTAAATAGAGAAAGAAAAAGAAGAAAAAGTGTAAACCAAGTTATTGAAATGGTAGAATGGAAGAAATATTTTTTTGATTTTCTAGGAGGAGTAGAGAGAAAAGTTAGAAAGGGAGGAAAATATGGAGAGAAAGAGATGAGGATGAGGACATAACAAGGAAAGAAATAGTTAGTATAGTATAGTTAGTATAGATGAGATTCCAAATGAAGTATGGAAATATGGAGGGAAGGAACTAGCGGAATGGGCATGGATAATGTGTAATCGAGTATGGAAAGGAGAGGGTTAAAGATTATAGGGGTGTGACGCTGATGCCAACATTGTATAAAGTATATGTAACTATTTTGTCGAAGAGATTGAAGATAGAAGTTGAAGAGAAAAAGATCAAGCAACCGAATCAGACACGGTTTAGAAAAGGAATGTGGGTAATGGACAACATATATGTTTTGAACTATCTACTAAATAAGAGGATTAAAAGGGGCAATAATAGCAATGTTCGTGGACTTAAAGGCGGCGTTTGAATCATTGGACCGAGTCGAAACAGAAAAAGTTATGGTAAAAAAGGGGATAAGAGAGGGATTAGTGACTTGGAAGAAGAAATGAGGAGAAAAGGTTGTGGAGGAGTTAGGATAGGGAAGGAAAAGATATATACACTGGCATACGCAGACGGCATAATGTTGATGGCAGAGGATGAAGAAGGGATGGCGGGAAGGAAGAACGAATGGACGGGGAGATGGAAGAGAATAAAGTTAGAACAAGTAACAGAGTTTAAACACGTGTTATATACCTTGCAAACCGAACGGAGATCATAGAGCTCATATCAGTGAAAGGATAAAAAAGAAGCAGGAGTAATGAAACACATATGGGGAATAGGAAACAGAAGGTTTAAAAAAAATTGGAGGAAGAGGATGTAGTTATTTTATACGCTGTTTTGGCCAGTATTGGGTTATGGAGCAGAGATATTAAGATGGAAAGAAAGGAAAGATATTAAGGGTTTATAAGAGAGGTATATAAGGTGGACATTAGGCGCAGACTGAAGAACGTCAGGATATATGGTGATAGAAGAAGCGCAAAGGGATAAGTTTAGTATTCGAGCGGGAAAGAGCGCATGGAAATGTGAGACGAAGCTGAGGGAGGGAAAGGGAGGGTTTTTGGCGAGAAAGTGTTTGATGGAGGTAAAAGAGAGGAAAGGGAGGATTAACGAGATGGGAACAAGAAAGGAGGTAGTTCTTTTAGGGGGGGTCCTACTTTGTTGGGCCGAAATCCGACTGTTTTTTGGGAATATTTTTTGAGGAAAGTATAAAAGATAGGAGGCTGAAATTTTTCACAATTGTTTGCCCATATTTAATGTAGTACTACAAAATTTGTTGAGTCATTACATAACAAGGGGGGAGAAAGAACCCATCAATGGCGGGTGGTCGGCGTCGAATTTTCCCGCTGGTGGAAGATCTGCCCGCCGTAGAAAAAATCTGAAACAAAAAATCAAAATATTTTCTTAATCTATACACTATAGCGCACAAAGTAAACTAGAATGAAAAGAAAAAATGAGGAAGTTATGAGATTTTGAAAAAAACTGATTTCTTCATTTTTTTTGCTAATAATAATTTTTTTAAACAAACAATTTTCAATATTTTTTGATGATTGTAGTCTACTTTGTGCGAGCAACTTCTAAGAACATGTCAAAAAAGTTTCATAGCGATTGCTCAATTTTTGCGCCTTGTAGGATTTTAACCAACACGGAAAACGTGGTTTTGAGAAAAACGCGTTCAAAGTTTTTCATAAAAAACGAAAAAAATTACGTTGAACTTTTGCGATATAATCATACTTATTCGACATTTCGTATGTTTTCGGGGTCGATGATTTCAAATCTGTCATCAAATTTGCAAAATTCATTTGTTTAAACAATTTTTTAAAATAAATTACAATTTTTGAATGATGCATATGCTTACCATAGCTTTCGATATCACTGATTTCAAATCTGGTACTATTTTTGCGGTGAAAAATTATTTAAACAATTTATTAAATAACAACTATTGCAAAATTACATTTTTCCAAGATTCATATGATTTTCATAGTTCAAGCGGTCAGAAATCACGAATTTGACCTCAGATTTACAACAATCATTAATTTAAATAAAGTTTAGAAAATGAGAGTACTTACGCCTAGTCAGCTATTCCAGGTCCATACGAGCCACCTTCCTCATTCACGTGAAAAACAAGCCTAAAATCGGAACCAGTTTCGCCGCCGCAGAGCACCCGGCCGCTGCAGCCCAGCGCGTTTGACACCGCTCTATTCAACGGCCCATAACTTTCGAAATTTTTGATATTTTGACTTGAAATTTTCCAGGTATATTCTTGAAACATATATCTATCCGAAAATGCAAAAAGAAAAACAAAAGGATTTTTTTGACCCAACAAAGTAGGAACCCCCCTTAATGCTAGAGAAATAGAAGACGGTACTGTAGTGAACTAAGAAGAATTGGAAAAAAGGAGAGGGAGAGACAATTAATCGAAAGATAGGGGATGAATAAGGGATCGAAATACAATAAATGGTACAAGATGATAAAAAAATAAGTACCCAAGTATTTAGAAAAGGGATGGGGAAAGAGAAGGTAGACCAGAATAGCAAGATTTAGATTGGGAAACGAGGTAAGGGAGGGGATATATTAGGAAAAAGAAGAGAACATAAAGCGTAGAATATGTGAATGGCAGGAGAAAACTAGAGAGCATGTATGGGAAGGATGTAGGAGAGGAATGGAAGATGAAGGAAGCTGGCAAGAGAATGTGGTTAAGATCCTAGGAGAGGATATATTAGGAAAATAATGGATGAAGGAGTTGAAGGGTGTTAGGGGAGCGAATGACAGAGAATGAAAGAATGCATGTGAAAAAAGGCAAATTGGAGGTATAAAAAAGTGAAAAAAAATAAACAGAAGTCGCTTAGATTAGAAGCGTAAAGATTGTATGTAATGGTAATGTAAGAGTTAAGTAGACTAAGATGCGTTTGCGTTCTCGTGCTCTCTCTGTCTCTCTCGCTTGCACTCTCGCTTTCGTTCGCACGCTCACTCGTTTGCTAATAAGTCCTAAATTGCGCTATTACAGGAAATAGAGATAAGGAACTAGGTATAAGACTTTATGTAAATAGTTGTAAATAATTGTATATATAGTAAGGATAAGATTGTTAAAAAGTATATATATATAAGCGGAAAGACTGTAAGGAATGGAAGTCATTTATACCCTTAGGGGTCACTTTATGAATAAAGAAGAATTAAGTTAGGGAAATTATATTCCTGAACTAAATTAGATTCTAACTAAAAACCAGAAATTTTTCACGCCTTACCGACACTGCTCAGCTGTTCTTAGATAGTTATTCGGTTTAGAAAATATACAAGTTGAGTTCTGTCAAGAAAATGCAGGAATAGGAGGACAAATGAAAAAACGGTAGAAAGGGGGCAGGTGCGGTCCAAAATCTTTAAAAAATTGCATTCCGTAATGTATTGAAAGGACGCTTGCGTTTCGAAGTAAAAAATTTCATAATAATTACATTATTTTGATGGGTTCAATAATCCAAATATTGGTTGAAAAATGGAACTGATATTGCTGCAGCACTTTTTTAAATCCGTGAAACTAAAACTCCACGAATTATGGAAACATAGTATCATAGCCTACTCTGAACATAACGCGACATGGAGTATTGGAGTAGGACGCGACTAGAATAAATATCCACGAGCTGTATAGTAGCGAAAGCATTCTGTAACTTCGTGCAAGGTAGTGGGAACTTGAAATTTAGGAAGGTACATTCCTTTATTTTCGATAACGAAAGCCTTACAGGTTATTTCAGGTTACGATCAACTTACTTTCAGAACTGAATATTGAAATTTAGGAGCATACTTTACTTTATTACAGTAGAAAAATGCTAGTTTCTGACTTAAGATAAGTTAGCGCTTTATTCTAGATATTTTGCATAGTTAAATTCAGTTACTTCCTTGGCAAATCACAAAAAAAAAGTTTCAGACTAGGAAAAAAAGTTATCTGTGAATTTGTTGACCTAGGAAAAGGTTTTGACAACGCACGGTGTCCGGGAAGGGAAAACCGTTTACCTGTAAACGCACAAAAATCTAGTTATTATTTTTAGAAACAAAATCCGTGAAAACGAAAATTCTAGCTGATCCTTTTATCGAAATATATATATTTTTATAAAAAAAAACATAAAATTTTCATTTTTTTTCTTTTTCATTATATAAATATATAAAAAAAGAAACAAAATTATATGTGTACACAATAAATAAATCTATTATACACATGCTTAATAACTTTATATCTTACTATATAATTCTTGCTATCTAACTTATCTCTATACATTTTTACAATAATCTTAAATATATTTACATCAACTTAATAATACAATATATTGAAAATGAGTTTTCACTGCTCTAAAAGTATTGACACAAGCATCCTACAAAAATGTGTGATACCAGAACTACACATAATGCAAGGTATAGTCAACCATCTTTTTTTAATGGTTTAGTACGCATGGTTGGTCTGGAAAAGGCATTATCTTGGCCTAAAAGTATAAATATTGTTACTGAGAGTTACCCTGGCGAAGTATTTGATTGAAACGGTTGCAGATGACTTTTAAAAATGCTGATAAAATATTTGAATCTGAAATATGTAAAAATAATGATAAACTTCGATTCATTCCAATTACTGAAACATTCAAAGCATTTAATTAAATAGTGGAATGTTGCTTTTCAACAAAAAAGATAGGTGAAAATTTACCTGAGCATATCAAAAGATTTAAAACAGTTTACACGGAGAAAAATGGGTGGTCAAAGTTCAATGATCAAAATTTAGAGAGCCAGACAGTCTTCCTACATGGTCGAACGGTCCTTCCAAATTTGTTGCACATATTGTTTTCACTCATTTTGAACATCCATCAAGGAGCAGATAAGCCATCGCGTGTGGTCAATTGCTTGATTCTTGCGCGGCAATCATGCGCATGAAAATTTAAATGGTATCGCTAATTGGCTCCAATTAGCATAACGAACTCATAGACCGCATGGTGCCAAAGTGCTATCCGTTAGAAAAAAGAAAGTTTTTATCCAATTTTCCCGTCTAAAGTGAGTGCATCTATTGAGGATTCATTTAAAATATCTTATCCCGTCAGTACCTGTTTCAAATACGATCCAGTCGAATGTTTGAGAAAATCAGATGGACCATCTGAGATTTCCAAACCGACCCTTTACAATGCTCGGGTCAGCCAGCTTGAGATGACCGAGACGACGGTCGGAGACAATTGAGTCGACTTTCTGAGATTGTCGATTTGGACCTCTTGTGTTTACCTTCTAGAGATAGTCGCGTTTAGCCATATTCAAGAGTTGTCCTATATTAGACCCTGCAATATGGTCTGTCTGCACATTTATATGATCAAACAGACCTTCCATTTTTCTCCGTGCATCTGGCAACCGGAATATCGGAAACATTAAAAGTTCATGTGCTAGTAAGTCATTTGGTACAATGCTTACAAATATTAAATGCGTCAAAAGGATCAGGTAATTGGTCCGAACAGGCTGGTGAGACTATTCACCATGAGTTTTCTCAAATATTGGCAACGTTACAATGTACGATCTGTAGATTATCCATCTTACTCAAAACGAATGCTGCCCGAGTAAAAATGCTTCGACTTGAGTTCGACTTGATTGTTTCTTGAGTTCGTCTCCAAGACATCGATGTCTGGCTGCGCCTCAAAACTGAATCGAGACATAGGTCTTCGTCTTACTTTTATGGCCACGACAGTTAAAACGGCGTTTACTTGTCTTAAGTCGAGCCTTGTCTAGGCTAAGACGTGCGTTTACTTGTCTCAAGTTGAGCCTTGTGTTGGATAAGACGACGTTTACTTGTCTCAAGTCAAGCCTTGTCTTGGCTGAGATGGACGAACCTTTTTCGGCTCATAAATGAGATTAAAATTGATGGATGAAAAATTTGTAATGATTATATTAGTTATTTTTAATTCAAAAAATCAGAATCTACAGGTCTGAACGACCATAACCCTTTAAAATTTTCTTACAAAAAATAAAAATTGTAACTTTCTACAAGGATCTTATAAGCCGTTAGAAATACGTAAAAACAAACAGCATTTTCGATATCATCGTCAAACAAGTATAATACAAATGAAAAACAGTAAA
>NC_046657.1:93221615-93223975 GCF_010883055.1 Belonocnema kinseyi | reverse complement strand
AGAACGGTGACTGGGATACCGGGCGACCTCTCAGAGTAAGCTGCCTTATCCTTGCATGCGGGGCTCTACAAGGATAGACGAACTCCTTTCCCTAGCTTCTCGTGAGAACAGCAATGACAGCACCAAACATAGTTGTAGTAAGTGCGGTTCAAAACAACAGAACGCGCAGGGCTCCCGACAATGGGTCCGGCGAGCAATGCCGGCCACTCTAAAGCTGGGGGAGCCCATGAAAATGGATTCAATCCGATGGATCAACTGGATCTCGCAACCTTTAGGTGGACGGAGCGACTGAATCACGACTTACTAGAGTGCAGCATAGATTGGACGAAAACTCAGAAAATATAAATAGCTTTAAGGAGCTATGTGATGTCCTCATAACACCTGATAAAGAACTCCCATCCATCACTACCGAGGAGTTGAAAAAAGTATTAAGAGGGATGAAGAACTATTCCGCACCGGGACCAGATTGTATCAAAACCTTCTGCTGGAAGAAGTTTCCTTCAACCCATCAGCATTTGGCCCGTATTTTCACCTCATATGAAAGTCAGAAAAGCCGATTCCGAAGTGCTTGGTGGAAGGGCGCACAATACTCCTGCCGAAAATAGGCAACTTAGCTGACCCGAAGAATTACAGGCCAATCACTTGTCTGAACACACTGTATAAGATATTGACAGCTATCCTAAATGATAGGATTGTTCGGGCAATTGAACCTGTGTGGCAAGAAATGTATGAACAACGAGGCTCAAAGAAAGGCATAGCGGGGTGTCGGGAGAACCTGCTCATCGATAGATGTGTCTGCAAAGATGCAGCATTCTACCAGCGTGACCTATCGATCGCCTGGATTGATTATCGGAAAGCTTTCGATTCGACCTCCCATCGACTTATCATATGTCTTTTGGAAATCTTAAAGGTTCATCCGCAAATAGTTAGGTGCATAGAGAGATTGATGCCGCTTTGGAAAACCAAATTTAGTATCTAATCTGGAAAAAATCGTGTGAGAACTAACAAGGTCACTTTTCATAGAGGTGTCTTTCAGGGCGACACCATGAGCCCACTCCTCTTGCCTTACATTATTGTCATTGTCTCTAGCATTTCGCCATTCCGACGGGTACTTGTGCGGCAAACCTGCATATCGAAAGTACAAGGTCGCTCATGCATTTTACATGGACTATCTTAAGATATATGCTAAAAACAAAGAGCAACTACATTTAGCTCTAGGGATTGTCGAACGATATACTAAGGAAATTGGAATGGAATTTGGGTTAGACAAATGCGCCAAGGTTTATTTTAAGCAAGGAAAACTTAATTCCATCCCTGAAGATCCTGAGCTCGTTGATAGAAGCGCTATACGACACTTTTGCGCTGGAGAGGCTTATACATACCTGGGCTGCCACAGAGCCGCATTTAGGATGTGACATCTATAAAGGATACTCTCCAAAGCAGATACAAACGTCTCATCGGACAGATTTTGTCCCTTGATATCGGGAACATCTCCTCGATAAGAGGATGCACGGTATCTTCTACAGAAATG
This sequence comes from Belonocnema kinseyi, assembly GCF_010883055.1. Classification (NCBI taxonomy): domain Eukaryota; kingdom Metazoa; phylum Arthropoda; class Insecta; order Hymenoptera; family Cynipidae; genus Belonocnema; species Belonocnema kinseyi. Next base: position 93,222,444 of record NC_046657.1, on the reverse strand, counting down.
TGAAGGATCAGTCAATGTCTTGTAAGCTAACGTTTGCTTTCCTTAAATCACCCGGATTGAAGTCTGGTACGGAGGGTTTCATTTTATCATGCCGAGACGGTGTCATTTCCACCTTAATATACCGTCGAAACATTTTGAGCCAAGACATTCCTGATGATAGCTGCAGGGCGTGCCATGCACACCCCGAGCATTTAGCTCACATACTACCTAGTTGTCCAACTCACGCGGGAACGACCTACATTCAAAGGCACAATGCGGCACTAAAAGTGCTTTATTGCCATCTCTGTCACTCCTACGGCATTCACCTTAATATCGCTCTTCTAAATGCTCCTAGGGAAATTGAGTCAATTGTCGAGAATGGGAAGTGCTGCATATACTGGAACTCTATATTCTCAACAATTGTTTCTGTTCCTCACTCGAGGCCTGACATGGTTCTTCTTGACTTCGAGAAGAAAACCATGTTCGTTATCGAATTTTCGGCACCAGCTGGCAAAAACATCATAGCCAAGGAGAATAAAAATAAAGAGAGGTATCGAGACCTTATAAGGGAGTTGTAACGATTGTACTCGGAATATTCTGTTAAAATAATCGTCCTTATCATCGGCGCTCTTGGAGGTGCCAAGCTTTCACTCGCTAATGGCCTAAAAAGCATCTCTGCGTGTCCACAATATGCTCAAATACTTGCGGGAAAAATGCAGAAAGCGGTAGTCCTTGAGTCGCTCCGTGCTCTTAGGGTGCACGAGGCTTTTGCTGGATCGTCGTATTGATTCCGTTACAGACTGTAACCACCTATCTCACGGTCGTGAGACGTGGTTGTGGCTGAAATTTT
>NC_046657.1:93214389-93221515 GCF_010883055.1 Belonocnema kinseyi | reverse complement strand
GATTGTTTAATCATTAACAAAGATTAGCTGTTACGACAGTCAGAACAACCCTTTTTGCTAGGTCAGATATACATTCGAAGTTATAAACCGTTCGTTTTGGAGTCATGAAAATTTGACTCAAGAGATAAAAATTATATCTTCAAGGCATAGAAAATTGTCTTCAAGACATAAATTGAAGTCTGGCTCGTCTCAAAACTGAGATATGCTCAAGTCGACCTTTTCGACTTCAGCATATCTTGATTGGGGGCAATTCAAGTCGAACTCAAGTCAAAGCATTGTTATTCGGGTGAGTGCTGCTGTGCAATGTTCATCTAAACACATCTAAATTTATTAAAAATTCGTTATAACAAGTAGTTATTCATTTTTTCATATTGTCAATTGTTTTATTTTTCTACATAGGAAATGAATAATAATATTTTAAAAACAGTAAAAAAACAATTTTCAATATATTGTATTTGTTGGTTCGAAAATGATTTCAATGTATTGTAAATATATGGAGATGTAAAGTTATATTAAATGTTATATGTATATTTATTCCTTAATAAATTCATCCGTGTACATGTATTGTTTTGCTTTCATTTTTTACATTTATGTAATGAAAAAGAAAAAAAATGAAAATTGTATGATTTTTTATAAAAATGTATGTATTTCGATAAAAGGATCAGCTAGCATTTTCGTTTTCACGGATTTTGTTTAGAAAAATAATAACTAACAAGACCTCTTATCTAGATTTTTATGCGTTTTCAGGTAAACATTTCTTCCCTTCCCGGACGCCGTGAAGGTAGAAAGAAGTAAACATTGGGAAGTCCTGAAAGAGTATGGCCATCAATGGATGGCTAGAACAAGTTATAAAAACAATATATACGGGTAGCAAAGCGAGTGTAAAGGTAAATGGGAAATTGAGTGACAGTTTCGACATTATTCAAGGAGTTAGACAATGATGCGTTATGCCTTCATGCACGGAGAAAAAGATATCGCACAATGATATCGCAAAACCTCTATATTTCAAGAAAGCGCAATATGATAACGTACAATCAGGTCCCGAAGCTTTGTACGATATTATAATGCGTCCTAATTGTCGCCACACCTCGAATAAAAATGGAGCCATTATAAGATGAAAGAGTTAGTTTTTGTTCCGGTGAATTTTTCACCTGGAATCGATGTAAACTTTATCTTTAATTTTTCTGTGATCGCTTGCTGACTACTCGAACCCTCGCGAAATCACAAAACAGAAATACAATGTGATAGCGTAATAAACTTACATTCTTACGTTATATATTGTACAATTGTGCGGTATATGATGTAAAAACTTGCAATGTACGATATCACGATTTTGCGCTATTATAATGCGGTAATTACGATATACAGTGCAGGAATTACGGTATATATTGTAATTCATGCGATATAATTTTCTCAGTGTGGTTATTTATCTTATTCAGGGACGAGTGTTTAAGAATAGCTGCTTTCGACGAAGAAGGTGTGGATCTCGAAACAGTAAGGATAAATGGATTAACGTTTGCAGATGATAAGATTGTTATGATAGAGTCGATCGAAGACTTGCAAAGAATGTTGAATAAACTGAATGCAAGCATGAAGAGCATGAGCCTCAAAATTAACGCAGATAAAACAAAAACTATGGTGTTCGAAGGAAAGAGTGAGAAAACACTATGCAATATTGTATTAAATGATGAGAGAATGAAACAAGTTGATAAATTCGTATACCTTGGTAGCTTATTTACTAGGGATGGGAAGATAGACGAGGAATTATATAGACGTATAGACGAAGGTAAGAAGGTTATTGGCAGAGCAAGGCCCCTTATCAGAAGTAAAAATATCACAGTAATACAAGAATCTGAATTTCAGTAGAAAAAGGCGGTTGTCTTTCAGATGTAACCAAAAGGATCATGCGCCAGTTGAAATTCAACTGAGGATGATAACATGACTTTAATTAACGCGCTTGGTTGAAAGTCAACTGCTTTATGTACGTAAAATGTACTTTATAGGTTAATCTATGACAGAAAAAGTGTTGACTTTCCGTCAACGTGTGCGTGTGAAATGAAACTTATATAAGTTAATTTAAGTCAGCTGATTGTTGAAATTCATTAACTTTATGCGCTATCATTCAGTTAATAGAAACATGAAATGAATATCAAATTAAAAATTGAATAATTTTAGGAAATAAATTTGTTTAAATGTGAGCAATGAATAGATTATTCATTTATGCCTCATAAATCCAGTTATTTTATCCTCCAAGTCGATGACATTAGTAAAAGGAAAAATGAACTTAATGACTCTAAACAAGGCACTTATATCCATTTCAAGCTACCAGGTACAGAACGTCACTCTTCAATCCTTTTTCATATCTTTTTTCATCGCATATGTACGATTATTCTACTTCTAATCATAAATCCGTTGACGAAACAATTAACATGAGCTCAGTGTTGATCGCTACTATCGAGCTCTATCGACGCCATATTGGCTACTCTCAGCTGCTCTCTTGGCTCCTCTTCTAAAATCGCCAAAATCCGTTTAAGTGTTTGCGCATCGCCGCATCGCATTTCGCGCCAGTGATCCCAGATCTGAAACGAGACGTGGTCCAATACTATCCCAAGTCTATGTCCTTGTGAAATAGTAGGAGACGATGTAAATGACTGGGTTGCGCGCGCAACCCATTTCTCCTCTTCTGAATTGGAAAACTCGAAGGTGCACGATTACTGGTCGGAACACTTCGGTGGTTCTATTTATATCAATATCTGCTTTGAAATAAAATGAAGATATTGAGATTTTAATATTTCCAGATTTCGATGCTGGCGATTCTCATGATTTGAATACTTCGCGCGCCTCTTTATATGAGTATATTTTGAGGTTACGTTATTTCAAGTATAAAATATAAATTATATCAATATTAATACTATTATACATAAATATATACGTATATTATTGATGATAATATTATAAATGTGTTATATTATAATAGTCTTATTTATATTTTGATCCGCATTTGAAAGAAATTAAAGAAATTGGCGATTTTTAGAATTAATGTCGTTTGGATAAAAACTCAATTATTTGATTGAAAAATTAATTATTTTGTTGAAAATGTAACTATTTCGTAGAAAAAGTCCTCTTTTTTATCAGCAGTGTAACTACTTTGTTAAAATTTTTATTTTTTTTTTCATTTGAAGGTTCATCTATTTCGTTGAAAATACATTTTAGAAACTGACAATTAAACTATACCATTTTTGGTTAAAAAATCATGTATTTTGTTAAAAATTCGTCTTTCTTTGTAGAAATTAAATTGTTTTATGGAAAATTTATACTTTTTGATTAAAAATTACATTTTTCGGTTGAATTATCAACTGTAAATATTTTTTGGTTGCAAAGTCGTTTTGTTGCAAATGCAACTGTATTGTTAAAAATTAAAATCATAATTTTTGGGTGAAAAATTCTATTATTCACTTAAAGCTGAACTACTCAGTAAAAAAATTAATTATTTTCTTATTAATGATTCATAATTATAGTTGAAAATTCAACTATTTGCCTTTAAATCGGTTTAAAAATTCAGCTTTTTTGTAGATAATACTCTTTTTGAATTTAAAATTAAATAATTTCGTTGAGAGTTCATGTATTTTGTTGGAAATTGACCTTGTTTGGTAGAAATTTAATCTTTTCGGTTTAAAATGTATCCTTTTTGGTCAAAAATGCAATTGTTTGGTTGAAATATCAACTGAACATCTTCTTGGGTTTAAAAGTCGATTATTTCATAAGAGTTGAACTACTTTGTAAAAAAAAGTAAGTTTTTTCAACAAGGTTTTTTAATTATGGCTGAAAATTTAACTACTTGGTTGAAATTTTAACTCCTTTAATTGGAATATCATATTTTTCGCTTAAAAAATTCAACTTTTTGTAGATAATTCGTCCTTTTGACTTTAAAATTAAATAATTACTTTGAAAATTCATGTATTTTCTTTAAAATTTGTCTTTTTTTGTAGATCATTAATTTTCATGGTCGATAATTCATCTGATTGGTTGACAATTTAACAACTATATTGAAAATTAATTTTTTCTGTTAAAAATTATTTATCTTCATCTGAAAATGTAACTATTAAAGGATTAATTAAAAATTAATCGTATTTATTGGTTAAGTTGGAAAATCGTTTGTTTATATCTTAATATCTGTTATCTTTTTATATCTTCATATCTTTTATGTCTTTATATCTTCTTGGTCAAAAATTTACTTTTTCCCTTGAAAATTTAACAATTTTGTTGAAAATTAGTTGTTTTTGTTATCTTGTTCAATTCAATTTTTTATCACAGTTTTTATCTGGAAATTGAACTATTCCATTTTTGGGTGAAACTTTATCCTGTACATTGCTAAAACATTAGTTAAAACAACAATTATTTGATATAAAATTAATTTATTTGTTTCCGATTATGATTTTTTTTTAATTGAAAGAATTTTAAAATAAATTGTTTTAAATTTAATTTAAGGTATTAAAAATTGAAAATTAATTAATTTTACAAGATGATTCTAAATCCGTTCAGAATTAAAGAATTAATAGATATTAGTTTATAAAATTATTTTCAATTTTGACTTCAAATATTATTTCAGTCTAAAAACATTTTATTTTTAACCCATTCAATTTGACATTTTTTAATCAAAAAAAGAAAATTTCGTTAATTATAAACAATATTTGACCCTTCATTTAAAACAATAAATTACAAACAACTGTTAAAAACTATACAAATTTGAAAAGAATGGTTTGAAATAGAAAGCCTTGAATTGTTAAATTTGTAATGAGCTAAATTTCAACTTTGAACGCTACAATTTTAATTTAAAAAAAGATTCAACATTAATTTAAAACTTGAAATTATTTCAAATAATTTGAAACACGATGTAGATTTTTGCAGATTCAAAAAAATTTAACTTTTTGAGAATTGTAAAATATTTAAAAAGAATAAGAAAAATTGTTGTGCTTCCTAAGAAAATTGAAAATAATTTTTTATTTTGAAAAATTAATTTTAAGTGAGTATTTGAAAAGATTTTAGAAAACTAAAAAAAAAAAGAATCAGGACGATTTTAAGGCAATTTTTTTATTTTGCAGTTTCTTTTTATTTTAGGAAAAAAATCTAATTAACATATTATGTCAATTTTCAACCCAAAAGTTTACTTTTTAACAAAATAAATTAATTTTCTATCAAATAATTGGTGTTTTAACTAATACAATGTACAGGATAAAGTTTCAACCAAAAATGGAATAGTTCAATTTCCAGATAAATACGATTAATTTTTTATCAATCCTAGAATATTTATATTTTCAGATTAAAATAAATAATTTTTAATCGAAAAAATAAATTTTTAACAAAGTTGTTATATGATAAATCTTCAATCAAAAAGATTAAATTTCTACCAAACAAGGTCAATTTCCAACAAAAAACATGAACTATAATTATAAATCCCTAATGAGAAGAAAGTTAATTTATTTAACTATTCTGATAAAAATATGTTTTATGTGTCGTTCAAAATACATTTTTGAAAGTGACAATTATTCTATACCATTTTGGGTTAAAAAATCACGTATTTTGTTAAAAATTCGTCTTTCTTTGTAGAAATTAAATTGTTTTATGGAAAATTTATACTTATTGGTTTATAATTAAATTTTTCGGTTATCAACAATTAAAAGGTTGGTTGAGAAATCATATTTTAGGGTTAAAAATTCAGCTTTATTTGTAGATAATACTCTTTTTGACTTTAAAATTAAATAATTTCGTTCAAGGTTAATGTATTTTTTTCAGAAATTGACCTTGTTTGGTAGAAATTTAATCTTTTTGTTTGAAAATGTATTATTCAACACCTTTGTTGAAAATTTATTTTTTCGGTTAAAAATTATTTATTTTAAACTGAAAATGTACCTATTCCAGGATTGATTAAAAATTTATCGTTTTTATCTGGAAATTGAACTATTCCATTTTTGGTTGAAACTTTATCCTGTACATTGTATTAGTTGAAACACCAATTACTTAATAGAAAATTAATTTATTCATAATTATATTTACATTTATAAATTATTAATTTTGAATCTTTTTTTAAATTAAAATTTCGCGTTAAAACTTAAAATTTAGCTCATTACAAATTTAACAATTCAAGGCTCTCTATTTCGAACCATTCTGTCGAAATTTGTATAGTTTTTAACAGTTGTTTGTAATGGATTGTTTTAAATGAACGGTCAAATATTGCTGATAATTAACGAAACTTTCTTTTTTTAATTAAAAAATTTCAAATTGAATGGCTTAAAAATAAAATGTTTTCAGACTGAAATAATATTTGAAGTCATAATTTTATTTTTAATTAATCCTATGATAGTTACATTTTCAGATAAAGATAAATATTTTTTAACAGAAAAAATTAATTTTCAACCAAATAGTTAAATTTTCATTCATCATTAAAAAACCTTGATACAAAATAACGTATTTTTTACAAAGTAGTTTAACTCTCACAGAAATAATCGAATTTTAAACCCAAGAAGATGTACAGTTGATATTTCAACCAAACAATTGGATTTTTTACCAAAACTGATACATTTTCAACCAAAAAGATTAAATTTCTACCAAACAAGGTCAATTTCCAACAAAATACATGAACTTTCAACGAAATTATTTAATTTTAAAGTCAAAAAAAGTATTATCTACAAAACAGCTGCACAGTTGATAATTCAACCGAAAAATGTAATTTTTAATCAAAAAGTATCAATTTTCCATAAAACAATATAATTTCCAAAAAGAAGGAAGAATTTTTAACAAAATGAATGATTTCTTAACCAAAAATGGTATAGATTAATTGTCAGTTTCAAAAATGTATTTTCAACGAAATAGATGAACCTTAAAATAAAAAAAATAAACATTTAAACAAAATAGTTGAACTTTTGATATAAAAGACGACTTTTTATATAAAATAGTTACATTTTCAACAAAATAATTAATTTTTCAATCCAATAATTGAGTTTTTATCCAAACGACATGAATTACAAAAGCGCCAATTTCTTTAATTTCTTTCAAATGCGGATCAAGGTATAAATAAGACTAATATAATATAACATAATTATAATATTATCATCAATAACATACATAT
>NC_046657.1:93209172-93214289 GCF_010883055.1 Belonocnema kinseyi | reverse complement strand
GGGTTGATTTGGGGTGTGTTCCACATGCACTAGAGGGATGAAACTTTTTTGTGGTACTTTTGGCTCTAAATGCAGCGATAATCATTAAAAACATTTTGACTTATCGAAATTGTGTATTTTTAACGAATTTTATAGTGTGCAGGGGTTGATTTGGGTTGTGTTCCACATGCACTAGAGGGATGAAACTGTTTAGTTGCACTTTAGGCACTAAATTCAGCGATAATCATTTAAAACATTTTGACTTTTCGAAATTGTTTTTTTTTTTTACGAATTTTATTATAAATAGGGGTTGATTTGGGGTGGGTTCCACATACGCTAGAGGGCTGAAACTTTAAGATGGGACTTTTGGTACATAATACTGTCATAAACAATGAAAACATTTTGACTTTTCAAATATTTTCTTTTTCTTTTTTTTCGTTTTTTGTAAACTTTGGGAACTTCAGACTCATATATCTTCAGTTTATTTCAAAGCACATAGAGATATAAATAGAACCGGCGAAGTGTTCCGACCGGCAATCGTGCACTTTCGAGTTTTCAAATTCAGAAGAGGAGAAACGGGTTGCGCGCGCAAGCCAGTCATTTACATCGTCTCCTACTATATTCACACGGACATATACCTGTGATAGTATTGGACCACGTCTCGTTTTAGATATGGGATCACTGTTTCGCGCACGACTTTCTGCCAGCACAAATTGAATTTCAGAGCACGCGAATGAAAATCATCCCAAACTCAACATACCTGTCAGTTAATTATCATATTACTCGTATATAAGATACGAGGCACTGCACTTAAGTTCCATTTTTGGTTGAAATTAAGTGACTTACTTAATTTAATGCAAAAATGAAATTCATCTACATTTAAAATTCATCATCTTGTATTACTGTGATATCAAATCAAGCTAAAATGGCAATACATAATTCTATATTTGTATATTTTGGCTCTATGGGTGCTAAAACGTAAGATCCGTTAAAAAGTAGAGATCGAAAATTTAGACGATTACATTATACTCTCATGGTCCTAACTCTAGGGACTCCAAACGTAAACAGTCAGGGGTGTGTGAACCATTCCCGTGAATTTTACTTCTTTGTAAAAAATATTTTGAAAAATGTTTCTTTATTACGGAGATAAGGGCAAACTTAATATTTGACCGAAAAGAGAAAGAAAGTTCGCTGTTACACGCTAAAATAAATGCATTTCCTGCTTACGTACTTTAAACGTACTTTAAAATTATTTTAATGCTTTTGAATATTTCAAGCCAATAATGGTCCTCACGAAGGGGTGGCTAACCTAGCCGCAGTCAGTGGGCCGGCACCACGTGGGGCTCATGGCACACCAGGTACTTTTTTTACAATATAAATATTTAACCTGATAATAAGTTTAAAATTAAGAAAAACTAGGTAAAATTTCTTCAGCACTTTTGAAATTTACCTTGAATAAACATGCAAATTTTACGCTTATTACAGTAAAAAAAAGTATAGGGTGGGAGGGGCCCGCAAAATTTTGTGGCCAGGGGGCCCTTGACGGGATGGGGGGGGGGGCTACGAAGACAATTAATATGTGCTTCAAGTTTTCAACATTCAAATGACCGAAATGGGACGTCACTAATAGTTTTCGAGTTTTTCATATCGGTGTCAACTGAAGCCACCATCACTGCTCATTTTTAATAACAAGAATGTGAACGGATTTTTTGCAAAACATAAATCCAGAGCACTTAATTAACATTAAATTCCATTGTAAATCAAAATTATATATCTCTAATAGTTTACGAGTTTCACATACCGGAGTTGTAGCTTCAGCTAAATTACTCCATTTTTTGGGACTAACATTACCGAGCACAACATTTTTTTTCGGCATAAATTAGCACTAAATTCATGCGCAAATTTGATATCACTAATAGTTTCCGAGTTTCACATACTGGAGTCAGCCGAAGCCAGCATTTCTACTCGTTTTGATAAAAAAGAGTTCTTGGTATTTGGTTGTAGCATAAATCCAGAGTACTAAATTCCTGCACAATAGAGAATTTTATTTCACTACGAGTTTCCGAGTTTCATATGCTACAGTCAGGTCAAGCTAGAATTGCTGCTTTTTTTAAATCAAAAATTAACGAGGACATTTTTTTGCAGCACGAATTAGCACCAAGTAAGCAGTAAATTATGACACAGTGCCAATATCGATATGGCAATGTTATAATTCCAGCTTCCAGGATGTCTTCTTTCATCTTTGAACAACAAAATATTTACACTACTCAACATTTCGGTGTCTTCTAACACCTTTATCAAAGCAATAAATTAAAATGTTGCAAACTGAACATTTTAAACTTGAAGCTTTTTCAAGATTTCAGAACCAAAAAAAAAATAAAGTGCTTTCAAACCGAATTCGTTCAAAATTGCATACACTACAGACTGAAAGTTTGGGGAAAAATGTTCATTACCATTTTTTTAAATTTCAAAGTACTTTTACTAAATTTCCCTTGACCGTTCGAAAATTCATACTTCACTTCAAAGACGAATAAATGTGAAACTGAATCTTTTGCTGCGTAAGTAGAATCCTTTGAAAGATTAGAAAATTTCGCGTCAAATCTGCTGAACAAGTAAACAAATATTTAGGTTCAAAGTTAAACTTTTTTTTTACTAAATTAACATTTTAAAATGTTGAGTTAATTTCTTTGTTAACTTTAGAAAAGTGATCCTAAACATTTGGAAAAAATGATAAAATTAACAGAAATCCTTCTATATAAATATAAATCTAAATCAAGAGTACGATTAAATATTATATAATTGATGGGTATTCATAAAAAAGATGTACTCTTGAAATACACATTTTTGTGGGAAGACGTTTAAGATTCGTAGTTAACCTGCATGTTTTATAAGATGCAACGTCAAATTGTTTTATATTAAATTGTATATAGAATGGAATCTGACGTTGCACCTTACAACAAATAAAGTTTAACAACTAATTTCGGGCTTTCCGCTCCCAAAAATGTTTACTTGCATGAGTAAATATTTTTTATGCATACCCAGCAATTACATATTATTTAAGTATTCTCCAAATTTTAGGCACACTTTTCTATATTTGGCAAAGAAGATTTCAAAATGCCCATTTTACTAAAATAAATTTTAACTTTGAAGCTATATATTTTTTGGCTCGTTCAGTAAAATAATTTCAACAAAGGTGTATTGGACGCGAAACTTACTAATCTTGCAAATCATCCTACTTAAAAAGCCATAGTTTCAGTTTCTGAACAGATATATTCCTTTAAATTTATTCATTTTTACGAGAGTTGAAATAAATTATTGATAATTGGGAATTAGAAATTCTCAAGAGAGCATGTCACATATAGATGAACGAATCTGACTGAAATCTCGGAAAGAAAGTCCCTTTTTGTATCAACTCCGCGAAGCAAGGGGATGAGACATAAAAATAAACGAACTTTTCTCGAAATACCATCTGATTCCCTTGCTTGTAGAAAAGAAAACAGATACTTTGTCCTGTAAATATCGTCAAACTGGGTTGGGATATCTAAGCGTGCAAACAAAGCTAGAATTGGTCCTATAATTCCTAGTGATAAGAGATACTCGCTATCTAATCCCATGAAACATACTCGTCCCTATCTCAAATTTCTCCTCTAACACAATCGTTTCAGTATTTCAGATTTGAGACACGAGCTTTTAATTTAACCTCACGGACACAATTTTTAGATTCTCTATCAAAACTTCACCATCTAAAACGCTTAAAAATGTAAATAAAGTGCACCAAGTGCACTAGCGTCTAATAAATGTAAACATTATCCAGACTTTGTTTACATTCATATAGTATATAAACATTGAACCCTGTCAAACCTAACCTCGCTTTGATTGTAAACAACACAGAGTGGAGCCTAAACAAAACCAAAACCTAACCCTAAAAAGTTCACTATTTTTTTCTTCTAACAATACATTTTTTACTATTTTCATTCTCTTTTGCTTAAAAATGTTATTAAGTAACTTACACTAAACTATTCCCGAAAAAGTTTCAATCAAAAACATCCTAAAATAATCAAATAACTGTTGAATTAAGCGCTAACTATGTATAGAAAGAAAGCTTTATGTCTTTTTCCTTAGGTTAGAATTGTAATATATTCATTTTTTAAACGAAAAAGTGTTTTGCTACAGTTCTATGCCAGTTATTCGACGACACAATTCTCAACGGAGAAGAGTCGATTACCTTGGCCTGAATCCTCCTTTGCTGCAGATCACAAACACACAAATCCGTTTTTTCTTGATTTAACGATATCCGCCGACTATTATTGAATATCACTGACACTTCAAGTTTATACTTTTAATGCACTTTTCACAAATTAAAAAATGTGAATTATCATAGCTCGGTATGCGGAAGAAAGTTTCTTATTCCCGCTTCACTGACTCCGAAAAAATTAGCGTTCATTGACCGCATGAATTTCAACCTGTATCGCCATCTGTCTGTTAGAACATGTAACATTTTAACAAAAACACCATCGGTCCACCTATATTACCGAACTCGCTTTTTCAGTTTACAGAATTTTCTTTGAACTTCAGAACTTTTTTCGTTTATAAAATATGGTACTGAAACTTTGGAAAATGTATCAGAAGATCATAAACTACGTTTTTGTACTTTAACTAAGTAGAAATTTCGTTAAAAATTATTTTCATAGAAATTAAAACTGGGATCATTTTTACATAGTCCAGTCAACGGGGAACAAATATCACTCGAAAGAAAAATTCGTAAAAGTAGCATTGTTTTTTCACAGATACGTTGGCAATGGCTTTATAAAGATATTGTAAAAAGTCCCCAAACATACGTGTACGGCAAAGTTCCGAAATTCTGGAAAGTGTTAAACAATAACATGTTTTTTAAAATTACTCGAGAACTGTTGATTTTAGGTGGAATATGGTGATGTGAAAAAATGTTCATAATTTTATAGTGCACAAAAAAGGTTCTATCTATTGTGGACCTATTATCAACGGTTGCGTTATGAGTTTGGATTAGCTGCACAAGCCTTCTATTTCTGAACAAATAAAATAAAATCTCAAATATCCTGGCAAAAACGTCGGAAATATATCAGGCGATTTGTACTGGAGCAAATGCAGGTTCCTGTTAA
>NC_046657.1:93203398-93209072 GCF_010883055.1 Belonocnema kinseyi | reverse complement strand
TATTTAGGGCCTCTTTTAAAGCTTTAAACAAGTAAATTTCAAAATTTAAGCTATGATGTCGGAAGCAGCGGTGATTATGAGTCCTAATGGCAGCAATGGGAGTGGGGGCGAGAACGGTTACGTCTTTCGATGATATTGAACCCTTCGAAATTTTTTTGCTCACTTTTCCCGACAATAGACTTGGCCTTCGGGTGGCCATGACGTCACTGTAATGCAGGTTCTCAATGAGGAAAATTTCAAAAATAAAATTAATGCAATGCACATTGAGCCATCTTTTTATTTGATGAAAAATATTTTCTGTTTGATAATTTGAATAAGAGTAATTACAAAAATATCCATAAGAACCTATAAAAAACCATAATTACAAAAATGAATTTTTTATTTTCAAATGCAGTGAATAAGACAATTAACAATAAATATAACATAATTTTGAAATGTCTATAACTCGGATTGATGTGTACTTTATACCCTAAGCACTAGAAAATTGTAATGGAATTTAATTCACACGTGGAGGTTAAAAACTTTTCATCTTTTTACATTCTCATTTAGGGGTTAAATTTACTATGTCAAGATTCTTTTTGGTAATGTTAACAACATTCTATTGAAGTAGACTGAGAAAATGTGGCCGCTCCCGCAAAACACGTTTTTTATTATTGCTTGCGATGAGCATGATAACTCCGGGAACGATTGTCTGCAATTCAAAATCCAAAAGTACAATTATTAGACTTGCTACAGGTTCGGGCATTTTCGATAAAGTGAAATTATTTCTATAATTATCAATAAAAATCGCAACTATTTAGTTGCAAATTAATCTGTGTTTGTTAAGGATTCAAATTATTTGGTTGAAAATCCTTTTTAATTCACTGAATTCAACAATTTTTTGAATAAAATTAAAATTCTTTTTGATTAAAATATCAAATATCACTTTTTTTCGTTAAAAAATTATCTTCTTCGGTTAATAATTCCATTACATAGTTGAAAGTGAAACAAGTTTGTTTAAAATTAATTTATTTGGTTGATGACTGATCATTTTAGTTCATAAACATTTTTTTCAACATTTAATTACTTTCTTGGAAATTAAAATTTCTTGTTGACAATTAATTGTTTTAAGTGGAAATTTAAGTCGTAAATATGTGGTTCAGAATTTATCTTCTTAAGATGAAAATTTAAATATTTGGTTAAAAATTCCTGTATTTGATTGAAAATTCTAATTTTCTGGGAGATTATTTAATCTTGTAGGTGACTCATTCATTTTTTGGTTTAAAATTGCTTTAAAAATTCAAATATTTTATTGAAAATGCATGTATCTTGTGTAAAAATTATCTTTTTGGTTGAAAATAAGTTTTTTCTAATTTACAATTCATTTCTTTAACTGAAAATGTTCTGTTGCAATTTTTGTCGGAAATTGATCTTTTTAAATATAAATTTAATCTTTTTTGTTAGAAAATATACTATTTCGTTGAAAATGTAATTTCATTTAATTAAAAATTCATTTTTTACTGAAAATTTAATTATTCTATTTTTAGCTGAAAATCTAGCAGCTTTAGGTGAAAATTCGTCTTTTTTGTTAGAAGCGTACTCTCAACTGTTGAAAATTGATCTTTTCGGTTACAACTTAATTTCTGTGCTAGAAAATTAAACTATATTGCTGAAAATTACTTTATTATGTTTATTTTGTTAACAATTTATTTTACTAACTGAAAAATTAACTATTTTATGTTTGTTTTAAAATTTATCTTTTCAGTTAAAAATGCATGTAATAATTATAAATTTTCAATAATTAATCATTTTATTTGAAAATTGACTCGATCTATTCCAATTTTTGTGCAAAAGTTACCTTACTCTTTGATAGGAGCGTAATCTGTTTCGTTAAAAAATTATTTGTTTTGTAGTAAATTCAAGAGTTCCATTTTTTTAACAACTCATCATTTATTTGGACGAAAAATAAATTTCCACTTAAAACAATCAATTGTCAATTAGAAATCTAAATTTTCAACAAAGTAATTAAATTTTGAAAAAAATGTTTATCTAGTCTAAAATGTTTAAATAGTCATCAACCAAATAAATTAATTTTAAACAAAGTAGTTTCACTTTCAACTATGTAATGGAATTATTAACCATAGAAGATCATTTCTTAACGAAAAACGTGATATTTGATATTTTAATCAAAAAGGATTTTAATTTTATTCAAAAAAGAGTTGAATTCAGCGAAATAATTGAGAACCAGCATTGCAGTGACGTCACGGCCACCCGAAGGCCAAGTCTATTGTCGGGAAAAGTGAGCAAAAAAATTTGGAAGGGTTCAATATCATCGAAAGAGGTAACCGTTCTCGCCCCCGCTTCCATTGCTGCCATTAGGACTCATAATCACCGCTGCTTCCGACATCATAGCTTAAATTTTGAAATTTACTTGTTTAAAGCTTTAAAAGAGGCCCTAAATATTATTATTCTGACCTAAAAATTGGAAAATGTATTGTATGAAAATGGAGGAACACTTGCAAGAAGTTTCATCTCAAAAGCATCCCCTTAAACATATCAAATTGTACACTGAAGTTGAGCTCATTTTATACTGTTAGTGTTTTTTGTTAACAGGAACCTGCATTTGCTCCAGTACAAATCGCCTGATATATTTCCGACGTTTTTGCCAGGATATTTGAGATTTTATTTTTTCACAAATAAAAGAATTGTGCAGCTAATCCAATTTCATAGCGCAGCTGTTGATAATAGGCCCACAATAGATAGAACCTTTTTTGTGCCCTATGAAATAATGAACATTTTTTCACATCACCATTTTCGACCTAAAATCAACAGTTCTCGAGTAATTTTAAAAAACATGTTACTGTTTAACACTTTCCAGAATTTCGGAACTTTGTCGTACACGTATGTTTGGGGACTTTTTACAATATCTTTATTAAGCCATTGCCAACGTATCTATGAAAAAAATGCTACTTTTACGAATTTTTTTCTCAAATCCTTCATTGACTGGACTATACATTCTCATTCCTGAGAATGTAATGTAATCTTCCAAACTTTCAATCTCTGGTTTTTAACGGATTTTCAAAATTTTGCAATTTTTTTTAATTTATAAATTGTTGTGAAATTTTCTTATAAAAGGGTAAAAGACTTGCAAATTATCTAAATAAAATTTTTTATTTTGATGAAAATTAGAAAAGTTATAGACTTTTAAAAATTTTCAAAAAATATAAAAAATTATTTTGTTTATAGATCCAAAAATTTCATTTCAACTTTTCTCCAGATACTAAATATATTTCAAAACTATTCTACCCGAATTTTTCGAATAACCCAAAATATTAAAAATTATAGCATTTTCAAAATTTTCAATTTTTTTTAACTTACAAAAATTTTTGTCAAAGTTTCTCATAGATGGGTCAAAGACTTTCCAAATATCCAAATAAAATGTTTAATTTTCATGAAAAATGGAAAAGTTATATACTTTTCAAAAATTTGAAAATTATCGAAAAATAGAAAAAATGATTTTTTTCATAAATCCAAAAATTTTATTCCAAATTTTCAGTACATACCAAATACATTTCAAACTATTCTAGCTGAATTTTTCGATTAGCTAACAATTTAAAAAATTAGAGCTTTTCAACATTTTAGACCATTTTTTTTAAAGTTTCAGAAAATGTTGTCAATGTCTCCGATACTTGACGAAAATACTTGACAAAAATTCATTTTAGGTCCTGATGATTTGATGATTGATTCTTGTCCAGAATGTTCTACTGATTCCCAATATATCAGATGCACATAACAAATTCCGGGTCGTTTCGTTGTTATTTGACATTCTATGTGTTTAGATAAAAAATGTCATATCTCTGAAAATTATTAAAGTTTTGAAAATATTTTTCCATATTCATTTAAAGAAGTGTGATATGCACAAATTTTGTTAGTAGTGTATGTTGATTTAATTGATGGTTTTCGAGAAAAACAATAAAATAGCTTTTTAATGGAAAACCATTTCAACAGTACATTTTTTATAAGTGGGACGATGGTCGTGGGGGCTAAAGCGTAGGCTTTGGACCCACTCCTTCGGCTTGCGGGTTCGATTCCCGCCTCGCACTCTGGAAGAGTCTCGGTGGTCCATGCGGTGAACACTTAGCCTAGCAAGGGAGTTGTTCATCTCCGGAGAGTCGTGGGACCGGTACCTCTAGAGAAAAAAGGTTTTTCTCTAAGTACTTAAGGCTGTTGCTCTTGGTGGTTCGGAACCCACCTTAAACTGTAGGTCCCCCTTCCACCAGCAAGTAAGTGTGGAGGGTGTGTAAAGGAATAGAGAAGGTGTAAGAAAAATGTAATAAACCCTTAGGGGACACATTAGAAGCTTCCATTCCAGTACATTTTTTATCATTTCACAATTTTTTCTGGAATCATATAGAACTAGCTGAGATAAAGATAATTTGTTTTCAAATTTTTTTAATCAGGCTATTAGTTTAGAAAATGCTATTAAGTAGGATGTTTGCGAGTGTGTGCTTGTGTGTGAGGTTGCGGTTCAGATTGAAAACCTGCAGCCTCCGAGACCCCCCTTGCTGCCTGTCCATTCAATGCTCTTACTAACCCTCGTACATACAGACGTGAAAACTTTGTATTTATTTAGAATTTTATAAAAACTAAACTAATAGTCTAATTGAAAAAATTTCAAAACAAACTGTATTTTCTTAGTTAGTTCTGTATGATGCCAGAAAAAAATGATTAAATGATAAAAAATGTACTGTAGAAATCGTTTTTTTATTAAAGCGCTATTTTATTGTTTTTCTCGAAAACTATCAATTAAATCAACATATACTATTAACAAAATTAGTGCATATCACACTTCTTTAAGTAAATATGGAAAAATATTTTGAAAACTTTAATAATTTTCAGAGATATGGCATTTTTTATCTAAACACATAAAATGTCAAATAACAAGAAAACGACCCGGAATTCGCTATGTGCACCCGATATATTCGGAATCAGGAGAACATTCTGCTCAAGAATCAATCATCAAATCATCAGGACCTAAAATGGATGCTCAAGTGCTCTTGGATCCCAGACTATCGGTGTCTGTCTGTACGTCTATCTGTATGTATGTCTGTATGTATGGTTACCAGAATGTTGTAGCCACGCTAACTTTTGAAATATTTTTCCAATCGAGTCCGCATTTGATACACTTCTGAAGGTCCCCAAAATAAAGGCTAAGTTCGTTAATCAGATATTTCGATCAAAAATTAAAAAATTGAGTGCATTTTCAAATTTTCAAATTATTTTTGTTGAAACTTCATACATTTTTGTCGAAGTTTCTTATAGATGGGTAAAAGACTTGCAAATTATCCAAATAAAATTTTTTATTTTTATGAAAATTAAAAAAGATTTATACTTTTCAAAAATTTGAAAATCTTCAAAAAATAGAAAAAATGATTTTTTTCATGGATCTAAAAATTTTCACTAGATACCAAATATATTTAAAAACTATTTCAGCCGAATTTTTCGATAAGCCCACATTTATAAAAATTAGGGCCTGTATAATCTAACAGTAAAGCGCGTAGTGCGATTATGGCAATGAGAATGTAATCGTCAAGGCCGTAGGTGCTTTGAGAACCTTCTTTAATGTCAAATTAAAAAAAAGGTTCAGCTATACTTTATGATAGTAGTTTATGAGGGGTTTGAATCACAGTATTTT
>NC_046657.1:93193617-93203298 GCF_010883055.1 Belonocnema kinseyi | reverse complement strand
TTAAAAACCACAACAGAATCCCATTAAGATCAGGAAAAATAAAATGTGAACATTATTTTGCAATATCTGAATAAGAAGTGCCAAACCAAAGTACACACAAAAAGATATTGTAATAGGAATTTGATATAATAGTTTTTAACATACAATGTAGAAAATTTCGCATTGTGGTCTGTGCACAAATGTGGAGGGTAATGCAAAGGCCGAGCGCAGAGCGCGAGGTAAAGACATTATGGAGCGCGAAGCGCGAGATAAATATATTATCGAGCGCGAAGCGCAAAAAAGAACAGTCGCGCGCCCTAGGCGCGCTCAAACTAGCGAGCGAAGCGAGCCGCACTCGCAGCGCGCCACGAGAATGTGCCCGCGAAGCGGACAGATTTTTTTACATATTTTCTTTGAATCATGAAATTTGTTAACCTAAGAATTTTTTTTATATGTAAAATGTAGGCCTCCAACTTCGAGAAATTCCTACTCAAATGAAGTACATAAACGTACTTTATGTTCTTTTGATACATTTTCCAAAGTTCAGTCTGATATATATTATTTACAAAAAAAGTTCTTAGATTTAAAAAAAAATTAAATGAACTGAAAAAGTGAGGTCGGTAATATAGGGATCTGAGTGTGTCACATACCTTTAAATGCTTTCATACATAATAATTTCATTTCATTCAAAAACGATGTTCTGAAAAATCGGTCCGCTGAATTTGGTTGATACCTAACACAGGGAGACAAAAAAAAGAAAAGTGTGTGGACCGGAAAAAGCGACCTGTATAGCATTATGTATTATTGGTCTAGCATGGTAAAAATCTGCATTATTGGAATTTTATGCTTACCAGTTCTTTTTTATTTGAGTTTGAATTTTAGTTTTAGGTCAAATTATCCCAAGTAGGCCACCATAAATCGAAAGTCGTATTTTTTCACTGTAAAATGAATTTTTTAATAGTCCTTTTGTTCGAAAAGATATTCCCCATATTTTGGTCATACTGAAAATTTTTTTGAAAAAGTTATTTATAATGGAAACTGCATTTTTCAACATTATCAAATTTTTCACGTGAACGGCTAAACGGATTTTGGCGATTATTAGGGTAAAATTGTTGTTGAAAAACATACAGGACATAAAACTTCCTTCTGAATATAGAAAAATTGGATTTGTTGAACAAATTACCAATTGCTTATAAACAAATTGTATTTTTTGTATCTTTAAAGAAATGTTTTGCCAGCTTTTCTACAATGTCTACGGCGACATATTTGTAGTCAGATTTACTTGAATGCCGTATTCTTTTTTCCTCAAATGAGCCGTGTAGTTAATTTCCTTTTGCATGTAAATTTGTTTTTAGATTCCAACAATAGTCCACCAACATGTTCACGTTCCATCTTTCTCGGTACGTACGTTCCAGTCTTTGGATATCTTGATGGAACATTTTACGCGGCTCTTCACTGCAGTCACCCACATTTTTTTAAAAAGTCGTCAATATGTGAATCAAGCAAATGTAATTTTAATAAATTCGGACTAAAAAATTTATATTCCATGAAATAATAGAAACTGCTCAGTATTTCTATTCGCATTGCTATACAAATAATGTAGAGTAAAGTGCAAACAAATTTGTCTTTTAAAAGGAAAAAGTTCAATTTGTTTATAAACAATTTACATTTTTTAATTAATCAATTTTTTTAAATATTTTGGAGAAAGATTTCTGGAATGTAAATTTTTAAACAAAAATTTCAACGTATTTCAAAGTATTTCAAACTATGCACGATACGAAAAAAACTAATATAAAAATATTGAGCTAGCCAGAAACACCTACTACTACTACTACTGTTACGACTGTTGGTTTTAGCGCTTTTTGCTCGATGATGTATTCATTTCGCGCTTCGCGCTCGTTCTTTATATTTTCGCACATTCTTGCGCAAACCTTTTAAAATAAAGGCTCAAAACATCAACCACTGTATTTTTGTTATTGTGTTTGAGCGCACCTGCGGCACGTGATTGCTGGCAATCGCACTCCGCGCTTGGTCTTTGCATTTCTCCCGCATTCGTGCACAAACCTTTTAAAATCAAAGGGCAACGGACCGACAGCTGTAATTTTGTGATTTTGAACTCTCTTTTGTTAAAGCTCTTTCGGCTTTAAGGAAGACATTCTCATCACGTATCTCGTGCTTTGCACAACATGTATCATTTCAATAAATGTATATCATTACAATTCATAATATGTATAAAAATTGAATCATAATAATTCTTATTTCCTTGTTTTTACCATTGTTTTTATTTTTAATCTTGTTTTTTACGATTAAATAAAACTACTACGCATCTGCATAGGGTCTAATACAGGAACCTATATAGGGTCCTATATAGGAGCCTATGTACTCTTCCGTCTTTTCTGTGCTTTTTCAAAAAATTTAATTTTTTAATTTTTAATCTTATTTTTTAGGATTAAAAGAAAATCTACCGTGTCCTATCGAAAAATGATTAATAATAAATTTATAGATCTTTCTAGGCGAAGAACTTTTGTCTGTTAATTTTAGTTAATACATTGTGTCATTTTTTCAACCAAATTTAATATTTTTACTTTGAATGTTATTTTTTGCGAGTAAAGCAAAAACTACGTGTCCTATCAAAAATTATAGCTCTTTTTTGGATGAACAAGTCTTGTCTCATTTTTTCTCGTAGCTTATATCGAAAAGTGATTCATTAAAAATTTGTAGTTCTTTCCAAGGCGCGCAATTTGAGCTTTTTCATTTTTTTCGTATGTATAGTATGTATGTATGCATAGTCGTATGCATAGTTTGACCAAAAAATGGAATTTTTGGATTTTTCATTATTTTTGGTGCGATCAAATTTGGAATGTTCAACTTTTCGATCCAATAAAAAAATTGTTATCTTAATCCTGTAGGGCTTTCAAAAATCAAAGTTTTTCTTCTCTTGACTTTTTTCATATCATGTGTTGTTTGGCTTAAAATGTTCATTTTAGTTTGTTTTTTTTTTATTTTGAAAATGCTCTAACTCTGATAATTTTCTTTTTATAAAAAAAAGTCGTGGTTTGAATTGTTTGAGTTTCTGAGTACTATGAACAACCGCACATAAAATTTTTAATTCTTGAAAAAATGTAGTTTCAAACATTTTTTGGTACGATCAAATTTGGAATTTTCAACGTTTCGACCAAATTGAAAAAGCTATTATCATAATCTTGTAGGGCTTTCAAAAAGTATCGTTTTTCTGCTCTCGACTTTTTTTCGTATCATGCGTTGTTTGGCTTAAAATGTTCATTTTAGTTTGTTTTTTTAATTTTGAAAGTGCTATAGCTCTGGTAATTTTTGATTTTTCGAAAAAAGTCACAATGATAAATTGTTCTACTATTTGAATACTATGAATAACCGTACAGAGAATTTTTGAAGTTTGAAAAATGTGGTCTCAAAAATATTGAAAATGTGCCCACTTTTTGAATTTTTATCCAAAATGACTGGCTAACGAACTTCACCTTTAGTTTAGGATACTAAACGAGTGTACCAAAGGGCAATCTAATAGATTAATTTTTTCAAAAGTTATTGTGTTCACAGACAGACAGACATACATACATACAGTCATAAAGGCATACACACAGTCACACAGGCAGACACGTTCGTAAAAACCTGTTTTTCGGATTCAGGGGGTCTCAAAACATGGACATTTGATAAAAACTGGGGGGGGGGGGTCAAATTTGACACAAATCTAATGCCTTCTCTGATGAGAACGTAACAATATTAAAAATTAAAGAACCTACTTTTTGGACAAACGGCACAAGCTACGAACAAAATTTAAGAACAAAAGTTGTTGAACTAAAAAAAAGCTACACATTTTTTATGATTCATTTTTTATAGTATTTATAGTTTTTGTTTTATTCGTGAAGAACACCTTTAAAAATAAACAAATTAAATTTTGGGGAACATGACACAAGCTATGCAAAAAAATAAATAAAATGGTGCAACTAAAACACATTAAAAAATGTCTTAATGATCACTTTTCGATCGGAAAATCTTTTTTACATTCTCATCAGAGAAGGTATTAGATTTGTGTCAAATTTCACCCCCCCCCCCCCCCCCCCCCCCAATTTTTGTCAAATGTCCACGTTTTGAGACTCCCTGAATCCGAAAAACAGGTTTTTACGAATGTGTCTGTCTATCTGTATATCTGTATGTTTGTCTGTATATATGTATGTCTGTCTGTGAACAGGATAACTTTTGAAAAACTTAATCTATTAGATTGCCCTTTGGTACACTCGTTAAGTGTCCTAAACTAAAGGTCAAGTTGGTTAGCCAGACATTTTTGATGAAAATTCAAAAAGTGGGCACATTTTTAAAATTTTCGAGACCACTTTTTTAAAAATTCAAAAATTCTTTGTACGGTTATTCATAGAATTCAAAAAATTGAACAATTTATCCTAATGACTTTTTTTGAAAAATCAAAAATTACTAGAGTTATAGCATTTTCAAAATCCAGAATAAAAACGAAAAGAACAATTTAAGCCAAACAACGCATGATACAAAAAAAAGTCTGAAGAAGAAACGTTGCTTTTTGAAAGCCCTACATGATTATAATAAGTTTTTCATTTGGTAAAAAAGTTGAAAATTCCAAATTTGATCGTACCAAAAATGTTTGAAACCACATTTTATCATGATTTAAAAATTCTATGTACGGTCGTTCACAGTACTCAGAAACTCAAACAATTTATTCACATGACTTTTTTCTATAAAAAGAAAATTATCAGAGTTAGAGCATTTTCAAAATCCAAAAAACAAACTCAAATGAAAATTTTCAGCCAATAAACGCATGATATGAAAAAAAGTCAAGAGAAGAAAAATTTTGATTTTTGAAAGCCCTACAAGACTATGATAACAACTTTTTTAATTTGGTCGAGAAGTTGAAAATTCCAAATTTGATCGTACCAAAAAACATGAAAAATCAAAAAATTCCATTTTTTGGTCAAACTATGCAATATACGAAAAAAAATGAACAAGCTAAAATTGCGCGCCCTGGAAAGAACTACAAATTAAGAATGAATCACTTTTCGAAATAAGCAAAGAGAAAAAATGTGACATAACTTGTTCATCCAAAAAAGAGCTATAATTTTTGATAGGACAGTTAGTTTTTGCTTTAGTCGTAAAAAATAACATTCTAAATAAAAATATTAAATATGTTTGAAAAAACGACACAGGGTATGAACTTAAATTACCAGACAAAATTTGTTCGCCTAAAAAGATCAATACATTTATTATTAATTATTTTTCGATAGGACGAGTAGACTTTCTTTTAATCGTAAAAATAAGATTAAAAATTAAAATATTAATTTTTTGGAAAAAGCACAGAAAAGACGAAAGAGGGCATAGGCTCCTATATAGGACCCTATATAGGTTCCTGTATTAGACCCTATGCAGATGCGCAGTAGTTTTTATTTAATCGTAAAAAACAACACTAAAAATAAAAAAAATCATAAAAACAGGGAAATAAGAATTAGTATGATTCAATTTTTATGCATATTATGAATTATAATGATATACATTTATTGAAATAATACATGTTTCGGAGCAGCTTAGAATACAATTTAAAGCAAGATAAGAAATAATTACAAAAATAATTGCAATTTTTTAATAAGTAATCCCTGGCAGAGTTACATAACAAATGTATTATAATTGATATAAAAGTGTTGTGTATAATGTAGAGAAGTTGAACGGTTGGACAAAATCGAGTGCGAAGCACGAGATACGTGATGAGAATGTGTTCGTTAAAGCCAAAATAGCTTTAACTAAAGAGAGTTCAAAATCACAAAATTACAGTTGTCGGTCCGTTCACCTTTGATTTTAAAAGGTTTGTACCCGAATGCGGAAGAAATGCTCACAAACTCTCTTTTAACGAAAGAGAATTCACAATTTCAAAATTACAGTGGCGGATGTTTTGATTCTTAATTTTAAAATGTTTACGCAAGAATGTGCGAAGATATGAGCACGAAGCGTGAGATAAATACAACATAGAGGGCGAAGCGCGAGAACCAACAGTCGCGCGCCCTAGGCGCGCTCAAACTTGAGAGCGAAGCTTTTTTTTTGTTATAAAAACAAGTCCGTGAGATAGATGGTTACAATCTGCGACAGACTCGATACGATGATCCAGCAAAATTCTAGCGCATCCTGAGGACACGGAGCGACCCAATGATGGCCACCTTCTACGTTTTCCTCGCAAGTGTCTTAGCATTTCGTTAACACGCAGGGATGCTTTTCAGGATATTACCCAGTAAAATCTTGGCGCATTCAAGAGCACCGATATTTTTGTCAGCTATGATATTTTTGTCAGCTAGTGTTGAAAAAGAGATAAAGAACATAATTCGTTTCTCGAAGTCAAGGATAACTATGTCAGGCATCGACTGCGTTCCCACATGAGTTATAACTAGGTAGCATGTGTCCTAGATCAGTGGTCGGCATGCTCCTGACCAAGTTAGGCTACCCTGACCGGGCTGACCAACGACCTACTTTCTGGTTAGGCACCTGCGAGCTTCGGCAGTCCATCCATTTTTTCAGGGGTCTTTCGTTGGAAATAGGGAAAAAATTTGAGATTAAAAAATTCTGAATTTTACAATCAGTAATTTTAAAGTAATATATTTGGAATCTACGTATTTTTCCGATTCCAAATACATGTAACTTGTCTATAAAGTTTGAAAATTTGAGAAGTATTTAATATTAAATTGACTATAAAGCTGATGTTTCTTGATATTAAACTCCTTCAAATTTTCAACTTTTCTAGGCAAGTAATATATCATTGTAGTCGGAAAAATTCGTAGATTATGATAATGCTATTTTCAAATCGCTGGTTAAAAAATTAAAAGTTGAAAAATTTCCTTACTTTGACATGCCTGAGGGCAAAAGACCCTTACTAGGGTATGCTCACTCACACTAAGGTACATGATAAGACCGAAAAGTAGTAGAAAAAATTAAGTCTGGTGGAGCCTGACCATACCTGAAAATTAAACAAAAATTTTTCCGACTACTATCCTAGATGCTCGGGGTGTGCATGACACGCTCTGTAGCTATCATCGGGAATATCTTGGCTCAGGATGTGGCAACGGTATGCTAAAGTGGAAATGACACCGCCTTTACATGCCAAAAGGAAAACCACCGTTCCCGACTTCAATCCGGGCAATTGAACGACAGCTGACGTTAGATCATACGACATCGACTGATCCTTCACCTTTCTGTGTAATATGCCGTGCATTCTCTTATCGAGGAACTGCCCGAGAAAGTTTTTCTCCTGTACTTTCTTGATCCATAGTGGATATCTTTTAATTCCTTTTCCTATACGAAGAGAAAAATTTTAAAAATTCAGAATCTGAATTCCCATTAATACGCAAATTTACCTCAATCGAAAGTTCCACCAAAGAGTTTAAAAAAAAGCAAAAAATCTTTTCTTTTAAATCGACTTAGAAAAATTTAATGGAAGCGTTTTGAGAGGGATTAAAAAATGAAGGAATGCAAAAGAAAAAATAGAAAAAAAAGAGAATAAGGTCGCTTTCAAGAGGCAAAACCTAATACTTTTAATCGGTTCAAAAAAATTTCAGTTGTAAATATAAAATAATTTAATTTTTATATAACTTATATTCGACAAAGACGAATAGAAACTACGCATGTGCACATATTTTATGGACAGATTAGAAGGAATGAAAATAATTGAAAATAAAGCATCTAAGTATAGAATTAAAAATAACCTTGGCAAAAAGATGGACATTTCCAAATTTATGTTGCACACGGAAGAATAGAAACTATTTAAGTGCACATCTTTGGTGGAGAGATTAGAAGCAATTAAATTAATCCAAAATACAGCATGTAAGTATGGAATTAAAAATAACCATGAGAGGTATGTCTACTGATCGGATTAAGCGGAATTAAAAAAGTTGAAAATATGTTCGCCTGCATGGATTACAACACAAGTGTCAATCGTTAAGGAAATATAAAAAAATTGGTTTTGGAGATAAACCCACTCTTTCCTTGGGAACTTTTTTCGATGGAAAATTAGCACATCCGAAAAAACTAAATAATGCCCACTCTTTCGTTTAATTTTGAAAATATTAATTTTTCTCTATTCTTCTCTTCTTACCGGGCTAGTTGTAATACAGAAACTCGAATTTTTGTAATTTTACCCCACCACCGGGCCCTGTTTTCCTCTGGACGGAACTTACCATAACTTTTACTAAGTTATCATTTTGTATTTTAAACTTAATTTTAAATTTTCTACAAGAGAGGCCACACATTTTATTCCCAAAAATTGTTGCAAAAGAAATCTTGTCACGTCACAGCGTATCTAGACCTCCTAGATGCGCCAACCTGTACATTGGGAACCTCTTTTTATACTTTCTATTATTTGCTCATAAAATACTTAAAAATTAAAAATTAAAGTACAATTATTTTTTTATGGAATAATCATTATTTTTCTCGTATGGCGGAAGAAAAAACATTTCCAAACCCTCCATGGAAAACTAAATTTGACAACTTTAGTAGAAGTTATAGTTAATTATGCATCAGTGTGCGTGGTAAAGTCGCGAAAATGCGAGCCCCTGTATTACAACATTCGTACTGTTCAGTGGATTTTCAAGAAGATCGAGGACATCAAGTTTTTATTTCACCACAATAAAGTCAAGGCCAAGTGTTTCAGCAGCCTTCTGCGCTGCTTTTTTCGTGTATTTTAAAAAGAGGGTCAGAATAATCATATTTTGTACAGCATTATTCGCATGTTGATGTTTTGTCAGAGAAGAACTTGAACTACAATGAGTACCACGTACGTGAAGCGCTTCAAGGGGCAGTGTTCCTCTCTGCACGCACTCAAAATACCACTAACGACATATGCAGCGGCGCGGGGGCCAAGTAATCTAAAAAGTCGACAGCGTTGGTCAAGAAATGGGTGTAACGTTTCAATGAGTTGAAACACATCGACGACCTTCCAAATCGTGGTTCAATAGGGAAAGTAACCAAAAAAAAAGTAAAACAGATCGTGCTTCTCTGACAAAAGATATACATCTAATAAAATTTTTTTCATAAATGCGCCAAAAGTAGAGGTCCCTTTACTTATTAAAAAAGGTTTAGGTTTGTACCGCATACCACCTGCGAGTCTTGCTACACACTAGGGCGTATCGAGAGAAAAATGTTATTTGTGCGAAGTTCTAATAGCAAAGAAAACTTTCTTTTGGAAATCAAAAACACTCCGTGCTTGGTCTTTGTAAATTCGTTACACTTATGCACATATTTAAAAATAATAAAGGTCAAAGCACCGACAACAGTAATTTGGCGATAGTGACTTCGTTTTTTGTTAAAGCTCCTTCAGCTTTAACGAATACATTCTCATCACATATCCAGTACTTCGCACTCGAATTTGTGCCTCACTTGTATATCATTTCCATAATTGTATATTATTACAATTCATAACATGCATTGATATTAAAACAGACGTAGTTTCATTGCCTTCTTTAAAAAAATGGGCATTCTTAAAAAAAAATTGTTATTAAACATTTTATTGCAACTTCTGCCGGTTTTTCAAAAACTGATTTTTCTCATTTCCAATTTTATTTTTACGATTTAAACGTAGCACATACGGTCTACAAATGACCCTTACCCTTTTTAAGCCTCTCAATAAAATCCCTACCTCAGTGACCCATGAAACTTCGATTAATGAGG
>NC_046657.1:93187387-93193607 GCF_010883055.1 Belonocnema kinseyi | reverse complement strand
CAACCAAGAGTCATAGCTGACGGTTAATGTGTTATGCTGAGAAGTTCAACCAACCTTCAGCGGCGTTGTGTGAGATGGGGGTTCATATGAGCTCATTTTCATATTTTTG
The DNA here is from genome assembly GCF_010883055.1 of Belonocnema kinseyi. Lineage (NCBI taxonomy): Eukaryota > Metazoa > Arthropoda > Insecta > Hymenoptera > Cynipidae > Belonocnema > Belonocnema kinseyi. The sequence goes on along the minus strand of NC_046657.1, from coordinate 93,193,498 downwards.
GTTTAAAAGAACATACAGCTCACAAATATTCAGCGATTTGAATAAAAAATTTTTGAAAAAAAGCTGTTAATACCTCTAAGAGAGTTGTCGAGCCTGATTTTTAAATTAGGTTTTCAATTTTATAAAAATAAACGAATATGACCAAAAAGTGGCCATTTTATCTATTTGACGTTTCCGGTGCTCGTCAACAACAAGAAAATGGTTGAAATCGCTTAAGTTTCATAAAGTGACATTAGCTAAAGATGTTAACATAATTTTTTATAAATAAATTATTTGTTAAAAAAATGTTTTCTACGATTTTCCATAATTATACGTTTTTTCAAGTTACATTGCAAGAAATTTGAATGGAAAAAATATAATAATAAAACAATTTTTTCTTAATATCATAATTCTTTATATTATACACAAATTTAATAAACAAATGCAGTAATTAGGCATCTTTCGATAGAAAAATTCGTTTTTTTCGATATACATTTTTATAAATTAGGAACTTTATGATCATTTTAGCAAAATTCATCATTTGTTGATTAGTCGTTTAATTTTTGCCCTACCTCAGTGACCCATGAAACTTCGATTAATGAGGGTTTCGGGTGGGGGTTGGGAGGGGGGGGGTAGTTTTAACCAAGAGTCATAGTTGGTTAGTGTTTTATGTTGTGAAGTTCAACCAACTTTCAGCAGCATTATGTTAGATGGACGTTCAAATGTTCTCATTTTCATATTCCCGGCCCACAGTGAGAAAAAAATGAAATTTTTGGTTCAAAATAACGTACAGCCCACAAATCAACTTAATATGAATGTTACTGAAATTGTCATGAAGTTCCTAACTGAAAAGACTGGCAATGAAAACCCAGAATTTTTCTGCCGACAAACGCCCGAAAAATTCATTTGTTTGTTAAATTTGTTTAAAAATCATAATATTATTCAACAAATTATGCATTTTGCTAAACTTATCACAATTTTCCTAATTAAAACAAAAATCTACAACGAAATGAACGAATATTTCTGTCGAAAAATGTCTGATTACTGCATTTGTGCATTAACTTTGTTTATAATGTAAACAATTATAATGATAAGATAAATTAAAAAGAAATAATATTGTTTCCTTTCAAATTTCTTGCAATATAACTTGAAAAAATGTATATATTTACGGAAAATCGTAAAAAAATTTGTTTAACAAATAATTTGTTTAAGAATTTTTTTTGGTAAATTGTCTGATATTGGAATATCCTTAACTAATGCTACTCTATGCAACTAAAGCGATTTCAACCATTTTTCTGTTATTGACGAGTACCGGAAACGTCAAATAGAGAAAATGTCCGTTTTTTTCATCACATTTGTTTATTTATAAAAAAGTTGAAAACCTAATTCAAAAATCAATGTCAATAACTCTCTAGAAATAATATTAGCATTTTTTTCAATTTTTTTTTTAATCAGTGAATATTTATGGGCTGTACGTTATTTCGAACCAAAAATGTCATTTTTCCCTACTGTGCGACCCTCCTGTTGAATGTCCTCTTGTGGGGCATTCAAAAAGCAACGTTTTTGTTCTCTTGATTGTTTTTCATATTGTGCGTTATTTGGCTTAAAATGTTCATTTTCGTGTTTTTTGAAATTTTGAAAATGCTATAAGTCTGGTAAATTTTGCTTTCATCAAAAAAACTCTTTAAGATACTTTCTCTGCCTTTTGGAATACTATGAATATCCGCACAGAAAATTTTTTAATTTTGAAAAAAGTGGTTTCAAAAATATTCAAAATTTGCTCACTTTTTCAATTTTTATCCAAAATGGCTGGCTAACGAACGTGACCTTCATTTGAAGATACTAACAGAGTTTACCAAAGGAAAATCCAATTAGTCAATTATTTCGAAAGTTATCGTGTTAACAAAAAAAACATCCACGAACAGACAGGCAGATAGACTGATAGGCACATTCGTAAAAACCTGTTTTTCGGATTCAGGGGGTCTCAAAACGTGGAAATTTGACAAAAACTGGAGAGGGGGGTGGTCGAATTTGACACAAATCTAATACCTTCTTTGATGAAAATGTAAAAATTTGCTCTCTTTTTGAATTTTTATCTAAAATAGCTGGCTATCGAACTTGACCTTTATTTTAAGATACTAAAAGACTCATACAGGGCATTGTAATTATTACTTAATTAATTAATTTTAGTAAATTCAATATTTATACATAATTTGAGTTTTTGTAATTGACCTGCATCTTATAACAATGAAAGGGTCATTCGTTAGTAGCAATTATATATGCCTTAAGGTGTGTTCCTCGTGAGTTTCAGGAGGGTTGATGAGAGTACTGCGAGAATCCACAAACAGCTAACAGCGAGTGTCATTGCAATTTTTCTTTATTGTTCTTTATTTTTGACTATTAAACAAAATATAAACATTTTTTCAAAAATCCAGCGCTGGTCAGCAAAATAGACTAATATTTATTTAGATGCCGTATGCCACAAATCAGAAAAAAATAGGAAAAATTGCGGTTGTAAAAACCTGATATCGAGGGGTCGGAGCTCTTCCTTGTGCATGAAATCACTCTAAATGAATAGAGTATGACCGGGACGGCAAGCATTTTTGTTACACATACTTCGTCCTCACCGACAGGTCGAAAGGCCAAATTCGTTTGATAAGACATTTGTATCTGCATCGGAGGGTATCCTTTATAGATGTCACGTCCTAAATTCGGCTCTGTGGCACGCCCCGGTATATGTGAGGTCTCTCCAGTTCCAAGGTGCCATGTAGCGCTTCTGTCGACGATTTGAGGATCTTCGGAGATGCCATGAAGTTTTCCTCGCTTCAAATCGAGGGCCTAGTAACTAAGAAATCTCAGATTACTCCGCTGGAAATGTTAGGAGAACTTTTTGAGAAACTCTTGGGACTCTTAGAAATTTTAGAAATCTTTTGCCAAGCGTGGAACATTCACACTGCGAAACATTCACATATTCGTAATGCACACGCTGCCTCGGTGAGTCATACTAACGTCCGACTCCATCCGAACGCCGCCGAGCTTAGTCGAGTCTGATTTCTCCTCGATAGTCCCGATCTCGAGAAGTTTCGAAAATCTGGGCACTCCCAGAAATCTCAAAGAAATTTAAGCACTCTCTATGCGAATTCCATTGAGACTGCCACATTTATAGTTTTAATATTTCCAGATTTCTCAGTGAGTAGCTCCTCGCTTCAAATACACCTTGACGCACTTTTCTAATCCAAACTCCATTTCAATCTTCCGAGTGTATTTCTAGACAATCCCTAGAGCTGGATTTAGTTGCTCATTATTTTAAGCATAAATCTTGAGATCATGCATTTGAAATACAAGAGTGACTTTGTTCATTTGATTTCCAAGTTTGACGCAGAAGTACCCTTCGGAATGGCATAGTGTGAGAGATAGTGGCAATAAGGTGAGGCAAAAGAAGAGAGAGCTCATGGTTTCGTCAGGCAAGGCACCCCTCTGAAAGGTGACGTTGTTAATTTTTGCACAATGTTTTCCAGATTAGGTAGTAAATCTGCTATTTAAAAGCGGCATCAATCCCTCTATGCACCTCATGATATGTGAATGAACCTGTAATATTTCCAATAGAGAGATCAGGGTATACCCTAACAAAAATTTAGAACTACCTGACCTGACAATAAGTAAATGCCTACAAAAAAGGCTTTACTTCCCAGATTTTCTTGTGCTGAATACTTTTCTTATAATTTGTCCCTGAACTCTTCTTCGTCAATAATGTATGCGCCTATACGGAAATTAATAACGATAATCTTTAATTTTACGAATTTTCGAAAAGCTTTAATACTTATACTTACGAAAACAATATAAAATAAGGAACTGTACGAGCAAGCATATAAAAATATTAGTTTTTGGAAAATATCGCTATGTTTGATTATTTTTAGATCAATTTAGATACGATTTAAAAAAATTAATAACAATATTTTTAGCCGGGCTATATTTAATATACAAACAATCTTTCAGGCGCCTCGAGCAGTCGCAATTGATACCATAAATAATTTCGTAATTTATTAAAGAATCCGATATCAAATTCAAATGTGTTCTGTGTCACGCCCTTTAGGGTATAGCTTTAAACAGATGATAAGTCTACGGGAGGTTGAATCTAAAGTTTTCCGGTAATTAATCCAGGCCGTCGAAAGGTAGCGCTGATAAGATGTTGCATCTTTGCAAACACATCTATCGATGAGCAGGTTCTCCCGATATCCTGCTACGCCTTGCTTTGAACAGCCTTGTTGTTACATCTATTGCAACACAGGTCCGATTGCCCGAACAATCCCATCATTAAGGATAGCTGTGAAGATCTTTTACAGTGTGTGCAGGCAAGTTACTGACTTGTAATTCTTAGGGTCAGCTAAGGTGTCCATCTTCAGCAGGAGCGCTGTGCGCCCTTCCACCAACCATACATTGTAGGTGATAAATGTAGCTAAACTTGACACCCTATCTAGCTGCGTTTTCTGGCTCACTTTTCTTTGAAGGCTTTAATCTAATTCTGGGAGTTACAGCTAATCAAAACATCTCTTATTTCCATATTTGGTTCCATCATTGCCGTTGAATTAATGGCTATTTCAGCTATAATGTACAACTATTTAACTTCACTATACGATACAGTGTCAGAATGCACGCAACTCACAAGTGGACACGTTTTTCACAGGTAGCTCCATGGTTTCCGAGAAGTACTGATGAAAAAAATTTTTTCGGCAGCTAAGACCGGTTCCGCTCTTATCTTTATATCCTAAATTAAAACTATGTACGGTCGCAGCTCACTAGATGGCACTGGGGCAAAACAGCAGACTAGGGAAATTTACTTTTTGAACTACCCTCGTAGAAACCTCGTAGAAACCTGTTGAATTCTTTTGCTATTTGTTTGCCCACTTCTGCTGTCCTTTCAAACACGAGCTTTTTTTCCTGGGCCAAAAGTTCAATCGGAAGCACCCCTGCGATCACCAGTATAGCTGGCTCAGATACCGTGCAATAGGAGCTCGCTATTCTTAGCGCCCCTCTCTGTTGAACTGCAGAGAATTAAACTTGATAAAATTTCCAAACCAGAATTTTAAAGCCTTACTATAACTATCAAAATTCAACCTATAAAAATGTGAAAAATCAAAATTATTCGACTCGTTCCCTAGCACTCATACGCATCGAGTCATGAAAAATGCAAAATCATAAATAAAGGGAAATGATGAATAATAACGAATAAAGAAGAAAATCACAATGATAAAAACCAAAAAAAAAAAAGAATAAATAGGTGAGTTTTGAAAAAATGTGATTTATATACAACAATCTTTTATTTATTTATTTTAATTTCGCATATATTCACATATTCATTTTTCATATTCATCTTAAATACGCAAGAAAGGTTCCTTTCAATCTATGTAAATGCTTTCGAACTCACTTAGAAAAATAATTCACTTTCCATTTTCTTCTCTCCCTTTCTATGCTTATTATTTATATTGTATTTTTGATGATTATTATTTATTTAATATTGTTTATGTGTGTATGTATGTGTCTATGGATATATATATATATATATATATATATATAGGCGTGCGCCTGCTTGTATATATACCTGGATGTGTGCATATATGTATATATGTATCTCAGTGTGTGTGGATGTGTGTGTATGTATGTCTGAACATAGGTAAATGTTTGGATGTGTGTATGTATGTATAGGTGTGTATATGCGTATATTTATACAGGGTGGACACGCTGGAGCTTACCAAAAAGTATGCAACTCGTTTTACACGCTAATGCTATTCTTATGGGCGTGTACTCCGGATTTGCATACATTTTGGTAAGCCCCAGCGTGTCCACCCTGTATGTCAGTTGTTTTAGAAACTTTTTTTTTGGCCTGCCCTACAATTATTTGTTTTTGCTTTATTTTTTTATAATATTTTTTCAGTATATTTTTTTAATTTCCACTTTATGGTAACATTATTGGATATTATGGGAAGGGAAATAAAGGGAGATTAAGGAGCGCACAGGGAAGGGAAAGAAAGGGAAGGAAGGGAAAGGAAGGGAAAAGAAAGGAAGGGAAAGGAAAGGAAAAGAAAGAAAAGGAAGGGAAAGGAAGGGAAGGGAGGAAAGGGAAGGTGAAGGGAG
>NC_046657.1:93171033-93187287 GCF_010883055.1 Belonocnema kinseyi | reverse complement strand
TTCTGAATTTTTCAAAAAAAAAAAATTCTAAAATCGGTGCATAATTGCGTTCTAAATGTCATTTTGAACCTCGTTTTCCGATTTCACCCCACTGTGCGTCGCAAGCAACACAAGAATGAATAAATAAGACCTTTTTTCATCAATTTATGTGAAATTCATTTATAAGACCGAATCAAGGCCTCGAATCCAACACAACAATATTCCTTCTGGAAATACGGTCGCTAATCTCTCCTTCCTATAAAATTGAGCATGGCCAAAAAATGCGCTAATCACACCATTTCCATCAATAACACCATGAAAATGGACATGGAAGAACAACAACAACAGCAACATCTTTCATCAACACTACACAAAGATAATATAAGGTTTTTAAATAAACATAGTAATAAGAATAGCAATAAGAATGGTTGTATTAATAATGTTATGGAGAAAAGGTCTCATGGTAAGAGCAATGATAATTTGTAGCAGAAGTGGGAGCAGCAAAAAAAGGGTGATGGTAACGAAAGGAAGAATCATTTTAGAATTATTAATTAAAATTTCAACGACGATATTGTTTGTGACATACGTAAATTCAATGTAACTTCAAAAAGACTTGAAAGGGCTAGAATTAAAAGGAAATTTTTTCACAACTGTAAAAGCTTGGACCTAATTCCCAAACATATTAATGACAAATTCCGCGGTAACAGCATTTCATTTTCGAGTCGGCAATTTCGGGCATCTTTTGAAAGGAATCTGGCCGCGTTTAAATTTAAAACTCTCAATCTAGAAATAAGAGATATAAATGTGGAGATTCAGGGATTTGAGAGGGAGATAGCTAGAATTGAAAGAATATAAGAAACGGGATTGATAGATCCAGTGGAAATATATACGAAAACCTAGGGATTTTTGAGAAACACAAAACCAAAATTATTTTGGATTTAAAAACTAACTTTGCCGATCAACTCATTATATGGTCGAAAAACAAAATCGAAGCCCTGAAAAAAGAACAAAAACTTGCCATCCCCGTAAAGAAGGCTACATGGCTGGTGAATAGAGTCGACAAGGAAACAATAGATTTGCCTGACTAAGCTTCAGAGGTCTTGTCACTCGGCGGTAGGTTTGCCTACAATTGGTCCAAATATCGGATCACTGTGGACGAGATACTCTTTGGAGTGGAGAAAAGGATGAATAAGGTGGAAAATGTGGAAAATGACCAAACCAGCAACAATGTTGACAAGGTCATTCAACAGCCGCAGCAGCAACAGCAACTAACGCTACATGATGCTGAGGTTGCTGTTTCTGTGGCTGCTTCTGGGACTGATCTAAGATTGGTTAAGTGTAACTATAACGAAACTTGCAGTTATAACCAAAGTTATGAAAATGAGCAAAAACAACTAGAAAAGCGTAATAACGAGCTCAGACCCGAAATAACTAAGGTTATTGAAACACATATGATCGGTCGCAGCGGCAGCGATGGCGGCAGAAGCGACCGTAAAAACGATCCTTACGACATCCACATAAAGATTGGGGTCACTAAGAGATTTTTAGTGAACAATCCAGAGTTGATGGTCTTGCAGGCCGACAAAGGGAATAGAACTATTATACTGCACCTGGCAGAATATTATGAGAAAATGATAAACCTGCTGAGTGACACAAATACTTATGAAAAACTGGAATCAGACCCGACACTCAAAATACAAAATGAGCTCTACGAGTTGATAAGCAATTGGCACAAACAGAAGTTTATCAGCAAGCGACAGGTAAACAACTTGGCGTGTAAGAACGGCACAGCGCCACGAATATATGGACTACCTAAAATCCACAAGCCTGATTGCCCTTTGAGGCCTGTCACTCCCTTTTGTGGATCACTTCTCGCGAGTTTGGCAAAGTGTCTTGCAACTGTAATCCAAAAAATTACGTGCAAGGCATCAACACACGTTAAGAACTCGTGGGATGTGGTTGAAAAATTGCGTGAAATATCGATCCCAGACGATTACACTATTTTGTCGCTGGATGTTAAATCGATGTTCACCAATATTTCCAGCAGAAGGGCTGTGGTCGGTACCATGAAGAGATGGGATCGGATTGCAGACGACCTACGTGCCAATGGCATGGAAATCCCACGGGCCAGCTTCGAAAGGGCGATACTTTCGTGCATAAACAACTCGTATTGCCAATTTAAGGGTGTATTTTACAAACAGATACAGGGTACACCTATGGGCTCTCCCATATATTGCGCGATCGCCTATGTGGTGATGGAGGATTTCGAAAATGAAATCATCTCCAGTCTTTCATACACATTGGTTTTCTCTCTGAGATTTGACGACGATTATTTGATATGTTTGCCCAAGGATCAGGTGATCGAACTTCTCTACAGATTCAACGGTCACGATGACGAGAGTCTCCTTAAATTCATTTTGGAGGAATCGTATTCCGAACGTGAAATAGCCTTCCTAGATGTCATGGTGACTGTTGAGGATGGAGGGAAGGTGGTGACAAACTGGTACAGAAAAGAGTACTGGTCGGGCAGCTATATCAATTATTTGTCTAGTTAAAACATGGCCCATAAGATCAGCGTGGTTTACTCACTGGTGGATCATGCCATTAAACAGCGTCCATTGGAATTTGATGAAAGTCAGAACTCAAATCAAAAACAGAAAAAAATGTTGCTTTCCCTAAGTGATCGATGACGTCATCAATTAAGCGCAAGGGATTTGCGTCTTGATCCGTCTTTTCATTTACTTTTCTAAAATAAATGACAAAGATCCATTTATTTTTACCGGACGCATCGATTTTCTTTGGTACAACCCATGTCGGTGAATTGTAGGGTGAATATGAATTTCAAATTATTATTTTTGAAGCAATTCGTGATTTAATGTTTATTATTTTATTGTCTTTTAGGATAATTTTGTGTGATGTCAAGTTTGTGCATGGAACTGGGTCTCTTGGTCTTCAATGTGTTGAAAGCTTATATTTTCAAACAGTAATTTTAACCTCTTTATCAATTCATCTTGTGTGATTTATTGGATTCGTTGTTTGGATTGTTTTGATGTTACATACTTGATTTCGATGTCTGATGTATTTATTGTTAAAGGTTTTTTTTCGATTGAAATCGGGATTTTAATTTCATAATTTCGAATTGTAAAAATTAATTCAAGAATGTAAGCGCTATCTTCAATTACTGCATGCCCATCTTTCCCATTACAGTCCAGCGTAACAAGCATTACGTAATGTTTGGAGATATGAATTCCATCGCTATGAAGGGGATAAACTTTTTTATCCAATTTCAACGTTGTCTTTATTAAGCTGCAGTCGTAAGCATGTAGAAAAGGGATTCCAATAATTCCATCCCCAGGTAATGGAAACTCATTAGGGACGATGTATCAAATATGGTCCTCATTCTGGTATTTAAATTTGGCTCGCTTTTGAACTTCATGCTTATCATTTCCCATAAAAAATTCTTTTTTGCATATTTCTGTTGGATATTTTGGATGAGACATTTCATCTTTTATCAAATTTATTGAGGCTCCACTGACGACCAGTAATTGGCTTGTTCCTCTTGTTTCGTATATGCTAACTGATATGGAATAGTCTTCCTGATACAGCTGAAACTCAATCTCGGCTGAATTCATTTCTGAGTCTTGTTTTTGTGTCATTGTGTCGCCGTTGTCTGGACTTCCCTGAATCATTCTCACTTGTGGAGGTCGTGTATTTGACTGGCCGTGGGGAAAATTTCGGTTCTTGTTAAATTTTTTTTTAAACATTGATTTTCTTTATGACCAATTCCATTGCAATAACGACACTTTATTTGACTTTTTTGTGACAGGGGCGTATTGTGAGTTGAGGCAGTGGGTTTTTGGTAATTGACAGGTTTTTGTAATGGGCTCTGTTTTTGGATAGATGTTGAAGACCGTTGTTTATTTTGTTGTTTTTATAGAACCAAATTTCTGCTTCTAATGCATCTTGTTGTGCTCTGTTTATAGTGATCGGTCTCAAAGGTCGAACTTGAGTGCCAATTTTATTATTCAAATTCAATATATATTTTCTAATTGCTGATTTTTCTTCGATTTCTAGTGCTGTGCTACGAGACATTTCTGAAGTGTGTTCTGACTGTATTGCATATGTCAGTTCATTTTGGCCTTTAAAAGTTCAACTGAGCCAACAAGTCCTAGATTTTGTCTGAGAGCTTTGTAGAAGTCACCGTAATCATTTATTGGTATGAAACGAATGGCTCTTTTGGCATTATCTAATATTTTTCGGTAATTATGTAACCTAAAAGTAATTTCTTCTGAGAGCATCGAGAGTTGGCCCTTTCTATTGATTTAATGAAATCTTCGGTTCGGTTATCGTCTTTTCCCCGTAGACGTTCAATGGTTCGAATTATGTATTTGGCGGGTGACAAAATTTTATTTTCATTTCTGCTGACTTGACTTAACTCAAACCGTCGCATTTGTTGAGATGGCAATCGTAGGTGTCTGATTTCCATCTCCAATGCCTTGGGTGCAATATGTCGCTGGCGATGTCGTTGATTTGCATCCAGGGGAATTCCTTCCGTCTTTTTCAGAGTCTTACTGCACTGCTTAGCACGCTCTAGGACTTGCCGTATATTTGACGAGCCCAATTTTTTTTTAGTTTTCGGTAGAGTCAAATAGAGTCGAATAGTCGAGTTTTCGAATAGGAGTCATATTTTTCGGCAGTCAATCAAAGCCATTGATAGGAGGTGCTTATGGGCCTTTTTCGGGAGGACTATAGTGCGTCCTAACACCAGCCACTGCGGAATGGTCGTTTTCGATTTTAAGTATGAGGTGAACATGCGGGCCAGAGGTTGGTGTCAAGAAGTAAACTTCCACTAGAAGTTCTTTCTCAGATGTTCCTTCTCACATGTTATAAGGTTGTCGCAAAACTCCTTGAAGTGGACAATATTATCAGTATCTTCTTTCACCTCCAGTGTTTTCGGAATCTTGTATACCTCTTTCCAAAAAGTCTCCACCTCGTTGGGCTTAGGTGGATATTTGGCAGAAATAGGGGAAGCGCTGAAGAGGCGCGATGGATCAGCAATAAACTGTTGCTTCTCCCTAATCCATTTGCTTGGGCCAACTTTCAAACCATTTCCGTGAATTGTGTACCAAATGTTATGTAGTCAATCACACACTGCACACGGGACGCATTCTGCCTTGCCCATCCAATCTTTTCGTTCAGTTGATGCTTGCGTTTTTTTGTCCTTTGATCCATCGCCAGTTTTAGCCTTCGATTTTAATCAACAAAAGCTCTCGCAGCACCATAAACTGAGTAATTGATGGTGCACAGATGTGAATATTTCGAGATATCTTTACGAAGGGAGGCATCCATTTCAGCCCGATCTAGGGCCTTAGGAGGAACCTGTATGTAATGTTCTTTCTTGTCCTGAAATCACTATCATCTTTCAGAAGGTATGCACTGACTGATGCGAAACGTGCTGAAGTTTTAGGTGTTTATGGCACTCTCGTGGTTCTGGCGATGGGCACTGTTTGCCGACCCATTGTCGGGTGCTCTGTGCTTTCGATCGTTTTGAAGTACATTTGCCACTTTTTGGTGGTTTGATAGTGTCATTTTTATACCTACGAGCAGCTAGGGAAAGGATTATTCCGTCCTTGTAGAGCCCTGCATACAAGGAGAAAGCTGCTTACTCTGAAAGGTCAGCCGGTATCCCAGAGTCACCGTTTAAGACAACTTTTCCAGATGCCGTTGAGCATTCGGTACGGTTGTTACGCCTCCGCTTATGGGATATTCTTTAGGTACAATCCATTGACAACTGTCCGCGACTGCTTAATAGTTATTGTAACTATATTCAGCAGAAGCTTTTGGTACAGGGACCCTCTATCCGCAACCCGAGTCCTAGGGCATCAATTTTCGGAAAGGCTATGGATTGATTATCGGAAAGCTTTCGATTCGACATCCATAGACTTATCATCTGTCTTTTGGAAATCTTAAAGGTTCATCCTAAAAACAGAGAGCAACTGCATTTAGCTCTAGGGATTGTTAAATGATATACTAAGGAAATTGGAATGGAATTTGAGTTATACAAATGCGCCAAGGTTTATTTGAAGCGAGGAAAACTTAATGGCATCCCTGAAGATCCTGAGCTCGTTGATAGAAGCGCCTTACGACACCTTTGCGCTGGAGAGACTTATACATACCTGGGCGTGCCGCAGAGCCGCAATCAGGATGTGACCTCTATAAAGGATACTCTCCGAAGCAGATACAAACGTCTCATCCAAAAGATTTGGTCTTCCGAACTGTCGGCGAAGAACAAAGTATCTGCAACGAACATGCTTGCCGTCTCGGTACTACTCTATTCATTTGGAGTAATTCCATGGACGAAGAACGAGCTCAGATCTCTTCATATCGGGACAAGAAAGGTTATGCACATGAACAAAAGCATGCATCTTAAGTCTTCCGTTCCGCCACTGTACATCTCACGCCGTCAAGGGGGTCGCGGAATATTGAGTCTTGAATGTCTTCACAACAGGATTATTCTGGGTACAGCACATAGAGTTGCAAATGGAAGAGACCCTCTTCTTAAAATGGGCAGGAATCACGAAGAAGTGGGCAAAGGAGCGTTTCTGTACAAAGCAGCGGAGGAGGCTGCTGAAACACTCGGACTTGACTTCAGTATTAGGGGTGAGCAAAATGCATCAAATCTTATCTATCTCGAGTACTCACTCCTGAAAGCCCGGAATAAGAAAGCACAAGAGAAAAACTTCCATGAACAGCTCCTCGATAAGAGGATGCACGGTATCTTCCACAGAAATGTGAGCTAACGTTTGCTTTCCTTAAATCGCCCGGATTGAAGTCTGGTACGGAGGGTTTCATTTTTGCATGCCAAGACGGTGTCATTTCCACCTTAACAGATCTTCGCCACATTTTGAACAAAGATATTCCCGATGATAGCTGCAGGGCGTGCCATGCACACCCCGAGCATTTAGCTCACATACTATCTAGTTGTCCAACTCACGCGGGAACGACCTACATTCAAAGGCACAATGCGGCACTAAGAGTGCTTTATTACCATCTCTGTCACTCCTATGGCATTAACCTTAATATCGCTCCTCTAAATGCTCCTAGGAAAATTGAGTCAATTGTCGAGAATGGGAAGTGCCGCATATACTGGAACTTGATAATCTCGACAATTGTTTCAGTTGTTCACTCGAGGCCTGACATGGTTCTTTTTGACTTTGAGAAGCGAACCATGTTCGTTATCGAATTTTCGGCACCAGCTGACAAAAACATCATAACCAAGGAGAATGAAAAGAAAGAGAGGTATCGAGACCTTATAAGGGAGTTGCAACGATTGTACCCGGAATATTCTGTTAAATTGATCGTCCTAATCATTGGTGCACTTGGAGGTGCCAAGCTTTCACTTGCTAATGGCCTAAAAAGCATCCCTGCGTGTCAACAATATGCTAGAACACTTGCGGGACAAATGCAGAAGGCGGTAGTCCTTGGGTCGTTCCGTGTTCTTATGGTGCACGAGGCTTTTGCTGGATCGTCGTATTGATTTCTTTACAGACTGTAACCACCTATCTCACGGTCGTGAGACGTGGTTATGGCTGAAATTTTACCGCCATTTCTCTGGAAGCAGGTGCAATTTTCCAGATTAGCACCCGCTCCCGGCGAAATTCTGCGGTTGTCCTTATGACAAATTTTTTGTTATATATATATATATATATACATAAAAGATTCTTAAAATTTTTCTTTCCGCTGTAATTGAAAAGTCACCAACTATTAATGCCATGCTGAACTTCGAGTGATTTTAAGATGTCTTTTATGTAGGCCTATATATTGTCGAAATAATTCCCCCGTTAGCTTATTCCACGTGCTTCATAAAAGTGGCTATTGTAAAATATCGTCACAGTTGTTGAATACCGTATTTTTCCAGTACGAATAGCGGCATCTGGAAGAAAGGCAACTTGAATTGAAATTTTGGTGAAAATCACTCATGTCAAAAGAATGCTTTTCGACACAAATATAATTTCTTCTTAGATTTACAGTTAAGAAGATTTTCCTTTGTCTCCAAAAAAATATTTTTGTAGCAGAAACGTTCTTTTTTCGTTTAACTCCACCTGGTCTGACAACTAAATAATTCCATGTATGTGACAAATATTTGCACGTGGATTAAAATAAAACAGGCGAGAGGATGATGCTCCTATTTCAGGTCAAATTTTTCTCTGATTGATAGGCTACATTTTTTTAGTACTTCAGTACATGTAGACACTCTCTATAGAAATATTGGGAAAGTTTGACAAAACTAATTGATACTTTTCTTTTAATGCAATTCAATTGGCATAAGAGAGTTATACAATAGTTAAATCTTCTCTTTTCTTTTAGTTTAATGAAGTTAAGGAAAATAGCAAGAAAAGAAACTGTGATGATAAATATTTCCCGGTAGTTCCTTTCCAGTTGGAAAATTCTGTAGTCCGCCGGAGTTATCCACCGACACAGTACTGCGACGGCTGACTCCACGATCGCGGCAGTACTATGCTAACACTGTAAATATTTAAAAAATATCAAAAATACTTTGAAAAATATGGTTAAACCTGTTTTTGCTATCAGTCCATCAGTTTTCAATTACACTCTTTGGAACATGTCATTTTTTTAAATTATATGAAAAGAAAGCAAATTTTCTCGTAAATTTCAAATAAACTTTATGGGATATTTAAATAGTGTCATTATATTAAAGTATTGAAATCGAAATCGGATTTTAATTTTTTCTTCCGGAATCTTTTACTCCCTTTTGTCATACTTAACCTAGATGCCTTTATAATTTCACATTCTATATTTCTCTTTTCATTTTTCACAATTCATTGCTTTTATTGCTCAATTCGCATTATATTTGTATATTTACTTTAATAAAGGTCAACAATAAGACGTGAATTTGTCAACAAAGTCAAAGACAAGTGGAAAATTTGAAGTAAAACATAAAATGTATAAAATAGTTTTTTTTCAAATCCATTCTTCTTGAAAGCTGTAAAATATATTTACGTCCATTTATTTTTAAATGAAAAATATCTTTAAGCCCTGTAAGCATGTTTATATTAAAATCAGTGACTTGATACTAAGCATAAATTAAAAAATTTATACACAAAATATGTGGAATCAATTAATATTAATTTTTGTAATAACTTTTTTCTCATTTTGTTATATTCTTGCAGTACTGGGTGTTAAAATTAACTATATTATAAAGTATTAGTCATCGATGAAAAACTCCTTTTACAATATGTTTAGGACAGAAAAACAAAGTAAAGGAAGTAGTGGTAAGTTAAATTTTTGATGTCAAGTTTGCAGAAGTTAAGCCCAAAGTAAATACAGTTTGCTATAATACCATGATAGCCCCTTTATACGGTACTTATTACGTCTGTTACTAAAAATAGAACAAACTCAAGATTGATGTTAGCAGATTTAATAAAGCACATTACATTTTAAAATCAAAATCAAAACATGAAACTTATTTTCAAGTTTATCTGTTTCGAGTAAAAAATGGCTGTTTTTTTTTGCATCGTGACAAAAATACCGATACACGAGCATAATAATGAGCATGCTCGAGGATTATCCGCTCTTCTTCCAACTCAAGTGACGATAGTATTCAGTGCTTCATTTCCACTGGCGTCCTTGATGCACTATATGCGAATTCGTACAAAAACGAGATTTCAAATGGATAGGTTTCGATAAGCACGTCTTTTTCTTTGGGGGGTGGGGGGGCTGATTACATTTCGAGGAGCTTTTATGACGTCCTGATTCATACTTCAAATAGTTTTAGATACTGATTTAATCAAAACATAAACAAAAATCGAAATATTATACAAGGTGGACATTCTGGGGCTGACCAAAATGTGTGCAACTCCGCATACACCCCCATAAGAAGAGCATTAGCGTGAAAGTCGAGTTGCATACTTTTTGGTAAGCCCCAGCGCGTACATTCTGTATGTGTAGGGGACTGTGCGTTCATTTGCGTTATTTAAAATATGAACTAACTGCAGCAATAATACAAACAAACCAAAAACATTTTTTTGTCACATATCAAATACACATTAGTCGCACATAGAAACCTCGTAGGAACCTTTTGAATTTCCAGCAGTAAGCAAGGGGAAGTCCTCTTCATCTTCTCTTAGGAAATACACCTCTTAGGTTCTATAGGTTCTATTTTTCTTTGTTTAAATAAATATGAAAATAAAATTTCCTTGAATTCAAAAGGGATACAGCGTTATAAGCAACAGAAAAACGTGTACTGTATTATGTGCACGACCCCAAAGCAGCTAGAGTTCACGTTTTCTATATGGTCGCTATCAACAGAGCCGCTACCCTAATCCATAAGTAGCGCTACCCTTAGCCTGTTTATAGCTGAGATTCATTCGTACCTCTCCTAATAGAGCCGCGCGATAAGTACGCCTTGTCAGCATCACGGAGCATTATTATAGAGCGGCCCTATCGAGAATAGTTGAAACTAATTTCGCTACCTGTCGCGAGTGGAGGGGGCAGGGCTGCCCCTCATTAACATTTTCCCTAACCGTCCTAACCGCCGTATTTTGCCAAAAATGTGCAGCTCGATTTTCAGTAACTTTGATTTTTTCAGTGTATTATGGTAGATAGTCAGTTCGCAAAAAAACTATCGGAACCTTTCAGTAAACGGTTTACCAGATTTTATGTAGTCAATCACACACTGAATACGGGCCGCATTCTGTTTTGCCCATCCAATCTTATTGTTCAGTGATTCGATGCATATTTTGGTTTATTGATCTATCTTTGATTTTAGCTTTCAAACTGAATCAGCCAAAACTCTCGCCCTACCGTAAACTGAAAAATTGATGGTACAAAGGTCTCACTCGTCTGAGATATTTTGACGAAGAGAGGCGTCAATTGAGGGGCCCGAAACAAAAAGGGCACATAAACTCATTTCACCAGCTAAGTATTGTCAAGCTCGAACGAACATAGCCCCGATACTTAGCCAATAATTAGACAAAACTTAGAAATATTTAAAATATATACAAACACTGACCATCTGAAGAAAATGTGCCAACATTTTCATAAGCGTTGCTAAATAATTGAATTTTGAAACAATGTATCTTTAAAGTTCTAGTTTTGATAAACAAATGGAGTGATAAAACAAAATCAAAAAGCACAGTTTTTCATTAATAAAATATCATAATTATGGTAGTATTATTTATTGTAATTGAACTAAATATTAACATAAATCAATAGACAGAAATAAAAAATACTAATAGTTATGTAAGAATTTAATAAAAAAATAACATTATTCATTTTATACAAGTAATTATTGAATAACTAATTAGAGTGAATATTTCTATTTCTTGTGATAGCGCAATTTAGGACTTATTAGCAAACGAGTGAGCGACCGAACGAAAGCGAAAGTACAAACGAAAGAGACAGCATGAGGACGCAAACGCATATTAGTCTACTTAACTTTTACCTTACCACCATTTACAATTTTTACGCTTCTAATCCAAGCTACTTCCGTTTCCTTTTTCTTTCACTTTTTTATATCTCCATTTATCTTTTTCCACGTGCATTCTTTCATTCTCTCTCATTCGCTCCTCTAGCACCCTCCAACTCCTTCATCCATTCTTCTCCTAATCCATCTTTCCCTAAAATCATAACCATATTTTCTTGCCAGCTTCCTTTATCTTCCATTCTCTTACATCCTTCCCATACATGTTCCCATGTTTTCTCCTCCCATTCACATATTCTACACTTTCTGTTCTCTTCTTTTTCCCAGTACATCCCCTCCCTTACCTCGTTTCCTAATCTACATCTTGCCATTCTGGTCCACCTTCTCTCTGCCCATCCCTTTTCTAAATACTTTAGCACCTCTTCCTTTTTTATCATCTTATACCATTTATTGTATTTTGATACCCCAATCGCCATCCCATCTTTCTACTAATTGTCTTTCCCTCTCCCTTTTTTCCAATTCTTCATAGTTTACTCCAGTCCCGTCTATTATTTCTCTATCATTAAAGAACTCCCTCCTTTCTTCTTTCCATCTCGTTAATTCGATCGCCCTTTTTCTCCTCTCTTTTACCTCCAACAAACACTTTCTCATCAACTCCCCTACCTTGCCCTCCCTTAGCTTCGTCTCAAATTTCCATGCCCTCTTTCCCGCTCAAATACTTAACTTATCCCTTTGCGCTTCTTCTCTCACCATATATCCTGGCATCCTCCAGTCTGCCCCTAGTATCCATCTTATATACCTTTCTTGTAAACTCCCAATATCTTTCCTTTCTTTCCATCCCCATATCTCTGCTCCATAACCTAATACCAGCCATACCGGCGTATTAAATAACGACATTCTCCTTCTCCATTTTTTTAACCTCCTTTTTCATATTCCCCATATCTGTTTCATTACCCCTGTTGCTTTTTTTTATCCTTTCTCTTATATGAGCTGTATGATCTCGATTTGTTTGCAAGATATATACCAAATATTTATACTCTTTGACTTCTTCTAACTTTATTCCTTTCCATCTCCTTGTCCATTCTTTCTTCCTTCCACGTCCTATTCTAAATCTCATCATCTTTGTCTTTTCGGCATTCACATTCAGCTTTTTCCCATCTAAGTATTTTTCTAATCCTGTAATTAAGCTCGCCATCTCTTCTTCATCCTCTGCCATCAACACTATGTCGTCTACGTATGCCAGTGTATATATCTTTTCCTTCCCTATCCTAACTCCTCCCCAACCCTTTCTCCTCATTTCTTCTTCCAAGACTGATATTAATAAATTAAATAAAAGTGGGCTCAGAGAACATCCTTGTCTCATACCTCTCACCAACCAGAAACTATCTCCTATTTGCTCTTCTACCTTTACCCTGCTTTTTGTCTCTCGAAAAATTTCTGATACTCTCTTTATTAATCCATCTCATATCCCCTTTTTTATCATAACTTTTTATATTTCTTCTTGGTCTAATGAGTCAAACGACGCCTTTAAGTCCACGAACAATGCTATTATTGTGCCCCTTTTTCCCTTTTAATTCTTTTATTTACTAGATAGCTCAGAACATATATGTTGTCCATTACCCCCATTCCTTTTCTAAGCCCTGTGTGATTCAGTGACTCGATCTTTTTTTCTTCAACTTCTATCTTCAATCTGTCCGACAAAATAGTTACATATACTTTATACAGTGTTGGCATCAACGTCACCCCCTTATAATCTTTAACCTCCTCTCCCTTGCCTTTCTCTACTATTGGTATAACTACTCCTTCTTTCCATAACTCTGGCCACCCCTCTCCTCTCCATACTCTATTACACATTATCCATGCCTATTCTTCTAGTTCCTCCCCTCCATATTTCCATACTTCATTTGGAATGTCATCTATACCAAGTGCCTTTCCATCCTTCATAATTCCTAAAAGCTTAACTATTTCTTCCTTTGAAATATCCTCTTCCTCATCTCTTTCTCTACCATATTTTCCTCCTTTTATAACTTTTCTCTCTACTCCTCCTAGCAAGTCCAAAAAATATTTCTTTCATTCTATCATTTCAATATCTTGGTTTACTTTTTTTCTTCTTTATCATTCTCTATTTACTACCTTCCATACCTCATCAGCTGTCCTAGCTTTCTCCGCCTCTTCCTTAAACCTTTTATTCTCTTCCTCTTTCTTTTGATAACACAACTCAGTATACTCTTTCTTTTTTTCCCTATATTCTTCCCCATTACTTTTTTCTTTTCTCCACTTACTTAATTCCTTTCTGACCACCTTTTTTCTCTATGCAGTCCTCATCCCACCACTTCTATTCCCCCCTTTACTAACTTCATTTTTTTTGTGCACTCTAATCCTATTTTTATTTCTCCTATCATTTTTCCCATCTACTCGTCCACATTGACCTCTCCCATTTTGGTATTTCTTATTTTTTTTCTAAACTGTCCTTTTCCTTCCCTTGACCAATCCCCTTTTCCTACACTTTTTACATTTGCTCCCCTTTTACTCGTATTGCTATTGCTTTTTTGTCCCTATAATGTCACTATTAAGGGAAAGTGATCCGAATCAATAAATTCACCTACCTCTAGTTTCTTAACCTTCTCTCTTATCTCATCATCCACTATCACATAATCAATTACCGTTCCCCTTTCACTTCCTAAGCGTGTATATTCTCCTTTTTCATCCCCATATATATTTCCGTTTAAGATATACCATCCCAACACCTCCAAGCTCTTCAACAACTTTTTTCCCTCCACATTTAGTACTGTATCTTTGGATTTTCTTCCTCACTTTTCACCCCATTCCCTTCCTCCTCTGACTCCTGTTCTTGCCTCAAAATCCCCACCTATTATCAGCCTAATATCTTCTTCATTTTCTTCAATCATTTCTTTAATCTCCTCTGCTTTCTCCTGCATATCACCGTTTACATAAATCTCCACTACCTTCCACTTATCTCCTCCCATCATTGCCTCTTCTACTATTAATCCTTCTTTTTGGTATTTCCTGTCTTTTTTATCTTTCCCTGTTATACATTCATTCCTTACTTCCATCACCATTCCTCCCATTGCTCTGCCCTTTTTATTATTCCTCTTTGCATTTTGTACTTGTCATTTATAAACTCTTGGTAACCTTCCACTTACTCTTTCCCATCCCTTTTCATCTAGCCACGTCTCCATCTTTATGACTACATCCCATTGTGTCAAATTTCTCATAAACTCCTTATCCTTTCTCTCCAATCCTGCTATATTACAGTAACAAATCTTCCATTCTTCCCTACTTTCGTTTCTCATCTTTTTTTCCTTCTTACTATTTCTTATTTTCCTATCTCCCGTTCCTTCCTCTTCTTTTTTCCCTGCACCTCATTTCTTACTATTTGTTCCCTTTCACGTTATGAATAAAGAAGAAAGAAGAGTAAATATTTAAGACAAAACTTAAAATAAAAACGAATAAAATAAATGAAGTATATTATTCTATTTAGCTCGAAGGGATGCAAAATATAAATTTTGCAATTTTTTTTTAATTATCTAAGTTTGTCTATTTCTAATAAGTAATTACTTTTTGCAATTATTAATTTAGTTACAATTTTCAATGTAGAATATTGTTATAGAAAAATTAACTTACATTTATTAATTTACTATTTAACTCTCATTCCTAGAAAGGATTGTTTATATCTATAAGTTTTCACTATAATTGAATTCTTTTCGAACTGTACATTTAAGTTATTATACCTTTTTATACTTCTATTTGTATAAAAAGAGAAAAGTTTTAAAAAATTACCGAGATGCAAGCTTTTAAAATTTTCATTTCTTGAGAAAAAATGTCTAACACAAAACACCTTAAAAATTTGAATTTTTTTTATATTCATTTAATTTTAAAGTATCTAAGCGTGTTTAAAAATACGTTTATTGTTCTTAATATATTTGTGGCGATAATCGTCGTAAAAACATTTGAAACATAACGTTTTTCGATCATAAGAGCAATAAATTACGATAAATTCCGATTATGCAAATAAATGAATCGAAAAGTGTCTGCGTGATAGTTATTTCCCAATAATTTTACTATTTTAGAGGGATTTTCATTGCTTATAATTTTTAAACAAGGGCTTACTTACAAAGAAGCTGGAAAATGTCTCTTATTAATAAAAAGAGATATTTTGGGTTCCATTTGCCAGATAAGAACCGGGTAGAACCAGGTAGCCGGTACACTTTCACTTAATAATTTACAGGTGGTCATATGCCCTAAACAATTGCCTAAGCAATTGTCTGAAGATTTTGGACCGCAGTTGCCCCCAATATACTGTTTTTTTCATTTTTCCTACTTTTCCCGTATTTTTTTACAAGCTTAAATCCAACTTGTATATTTTCTAAAACAAATAACTGTTATATAAGAACAGCTGATGAGTGTCGGTAGGGCGTGAAAAATTCCTGGTTCTTAGTTAGAATATTACCCTTAATTTCAGTTAGGATAGTGTATTAACTTAAGGTTACACTACCTTTCAGTATACATATTCTTAATTGAAAAGCGAGCATCCCTGAATTTCAGGTCATGCCTCCCTGAAATCGAATAGTCCCGACCTGAATTTCAGGAATCTAATTTCCTTAATTTAATGTTTTTAAATTTAAAATTTAAATTTAAATTTAAAATTTTAATTTTTACTTTTTTTGTGATTGTTTTAAATCTGGTGTCCCGATTTATAGCTCGAACTCACTCATACCAGGTGTATACATATGAAACCGGTATTTTTTCAAGAAAAAAACACATTTATTTCAAGAGAATGATAACAAATATTTTATTCAAAGTATGCGCCC
>NC_046657.1:93162619-93170933 GCF_010883055.1 Belonocnema kinseyi | reverse complement strand
AATACGCCAATTAGCACAAATGGTAAGTTCCGACAGTGCCTACAAGTGTGCCTACTAGCCGCTAGATGGCAATACCGGTTTCATATGTATACACCTGGTACTCTGCTTTTTTCTCATTGCTGCTAAGGACGGTGCAGCAGACGACATCAACAAAATTTAACTTCATTTTTCTCTGTGATATTGGTGCATTATGATATGTTACAAAGCTCCGGGACCTGATTGTACGTTATCATATTGCGCTTTCTTTAAATATAGAGGTTTTGCGATATCATTGTGCGATATCTTTTTCTCCGTGCATGAGGCGTTGGAAAAAGGGCAGGGGTATGATCTTGCATTGTTTCTGTGACCAATCACAGGGATGCCTTCCCGTTCCCACGGGGCCTTGAAAAAGGGGCAGAGATGTGATCTTACATTATTTCTACGACCAGTTACAGAGATGCCTTCCCGTCCCCACAGGGCGTTGGAAAAGGGGCAGGGATAATAAAATCTAAAAAAAAATATGCTCTTCAAAATAATCCAACCTTCTCGCGGTGAAGAGCGTGAGTAGGCAATAAGCCGAAACTAATGGATTTACTACTGATTTTCCGGGAAACTATCATTCCAATAAAAAAATGCTAAAAAAAATGTATATTTCGATGAGATCTGCAACTTTTATTCAACACATTTTTTCAATGTTGCATATTCGCTGAGATAAACTAAAAAACCATGATTTTTTATGATTTTTTGATGATTTCACCATGAAAATAAAATTTGCGCCAATTTTCACTATCATATTCGTAATCAGCGCGTCAAACTACATAAGCATACGAAGTGCGAAGAAAATCGGGCTTATCCACTTTTCAGAAGTACACCCAATTTTTTTTTAAAGCACGTATAAATAAAGTGCGAAAATTTATCTCAAAATTACAATACTTATTGCATCGACATATAGATATGGACCGGTAACGCGGGCAACGGTTCGGGTATCGCCTTAATATTCTGCACGGTTAATTTTTTTTAAACTTATAAAAAATACATTATAAATTTGTAGTTATAATAAATTTTATTTTTAAAAACATTCATGCAAAATATCCTGCTTCAGTTAGCTTATAAAAAGAACGTGATCACCTTAAATTCTTCTTTAAATTGGATTGAAAATGCTACCATAAAAATCCTTTTGTTTGGTCAAAAATAGTGTAAAAAGTGTCAGAAATTTGAAACAAAGTGTCATACAATTTTTCAATCATTAACATTATGTGTATCCTGAAATCAAAAAGTGTGCATTGAAAAATTAAATTTCCCAGGCGACAAACCGAATTCTTTATTAATGAAAAACGAATTCAAACTTATGAACACGAATTCGTACAAAAATTCAGTTTTTGTTCATACAGAATTCTTTCTCAATTCATGTTGTAATCGTAAAATGTATCTTCTGGGTTCAAAATTGAACTATTTTGTGGAAAATTCGTTTTTTTTATTCGAAATTTATTTTTTCAACTAAGAATGACATCATTAAAATATATTTTTGCTTGCAATATGAGCCATTGCATTTTAGTTGAACATTGATATATTTTGGCCTAAAAATTAAGGACTTGGTAAAAAGTTAAACTATGTATAAAAAAATTAATTTGATGTTCGAAAATTTATATTTTCGGCTTGAAAATGTAACTGTTAGGTAAAAAAATGGTCTTTTTAGCTTTAATCTTTAGTAATTTGGTAGAAAAGTAAATTATTGCTGCTACTGTATGCTCACAGCATAAAGGTATTGTTGAAAAAGGTCAATCTATTCACAATCGTTTGCCGCCTACTGAGGGAATTCTTTTTATTTCATGTTCATAAAAGCATTTATTGATCAAGTATTTTACATAGATAGTGATGAAGAGGATACTTCATTATTCAAATCCTACCTTACAGCACGAAGGAATAATAAGGAGACCTAACTCCGTTCCCCCACTTGGCAATAGAAACACTACCGTAAGTAATACGCACATTACAGGAAGATCTTAGATTTGAGTGCGCAGGTGCGCATTTGTCCTCTTCCTATACATGGAAAAGTGTGCGAGTGAGAAAGTTTGTCAAATTGACGTAAGTTGAGAGGTTCTGTTTGTTTGTTTTGATGCAAGTGTCAGAAATGTGTTGTAAGCCATGAGGTGTCAAGTTCCGGGTTGTGGACGAAGTTACACGCCGAAGAAGGCAAATACACTTCGTTTTTTTAAAGCCTTCACTGTAAGTACAATAAACGTTTAATATATTTTATTGTTTTATCTAACTGTCATTTAATTTTAAAAGAAATGATTTAGAAATTTAACCTTTATTTTTTGATCTTATTTTTCTATATAAAGGGGACGCAGTTGCAAATGTGGCAAGAAATTTTAATTCGTTCACACATTTTTCAAACAAGTACCGAAAATACTGTTTATATATTTATTTTGTGTATCTTTCGTATGATGATCAACAAAAGAACACAACCTCTAACTTACGTCAATTTGACAAACTTTCTCACTCGCACACTTTTCCATATATAGGAAGAGGACAACTGCGCACCTGCGCACTCAAATCTAAGATCTTCCTGTAATGTGCGTATCACTTACGGTAATGTTTCTATTGCCAGTTTCAGATGGCTTCCCACTGGCAGTTTGCTCTCCTTATTATTCCTTCGTGCCTTACAGCAAGATATGATGAGGGAGTTTGTGTTTTATTTTGAAATGCGCAGTTTCACTATTTATTGATGGGATATTTCTAATTCACTGAATATCATTCAATTGTTTTTCGTGAGAGTTTTTTGTAAACATATAAACTTGGTATTCAATATATCTAATAGAGAACTTCTCATGTAATTCCTTAATTTTTTTTTGGTATCATCTATTATTTCCAGGCATTTCTTTTGAAGCCTTTGTAACTTATCGTAGTTAGATGTACAGGTGCTACTCCAGACTGGAGCAGCGTATAACATTATGGGTTTTATTATTGTTTCATAGATTATCAATCTATTATTTTCGCTTAAGCCACTACCTTTACACAATAATGGGTAGAGCATACCTATGGATTTGTATCGTTTCTCACATGCCTCCATGGCTTGTTTTCCGAACTTAAGAGATTTATCTAGGTGTTGGCCTAAATAACTAATGGATTTGCTAATTTCAACTTTATGATTAAACATGCTTTGAACTAAGGGTGTGCCTTTGTACTTTCTTTTCGCAAATACTATCAATTTAGTCTTTTCAGTATTAATCTTGTGTTGCCATGTTTCGAAATATTTTTCTAAAGCTACTACATATCTTTGTAAATATTTAATAGACATGTCTCCTTGGAAAAGAAGTTGCAACGATAGCCGTATCATCGGCGAATATAGCCTTTCTGGTATCTTTGGTCGCAAGTATATCGTTAATATAGTAAATAAAATATCTTGGTCCCAGTATGGACCCTTGCGGAACAACAGCCTTGGCATATTGGCAATCAGAATGAGTATTTTTAACCTGTACTTGAAATTTCCTGTTATGCAGATAGCTAATGGTGATTTAATTAAATACAAAGGGATATTTAAAAATTTCAATTTGTATTGTTCAATTTGGTTGTGAAATAGGAAAGTAAAAAGCAGGCATTAAATGTATATGGAATTATTAGTACTACTTTCTCAGGATGATTTTTAAGAATCCTAATAGAGATATTATCACAACCAGGGTTTTTATTTGGCCTGGTTTCACTAATTGATAATTTGACTTCATTCGGTGTTACAAGTTTTATATTATCCAAATTAAGATTAGAATTAATATTTTCAGTGTAACTCTGATTCATGGCTTTTCGAGTGGATTCATCACTCATGTCTTCAATCATGACGTGAACTTCCTCAGACTGGGATGCCAGGACATTTGCTTTATCTTCACTTCAAAAACTAGGCCTCGTGGGCCGTGCAGAGTTGGTATTACGTTGAAGCGATTCCATTTTAATATTTTGGTTAACTTCCTGAGTGAGTTACCTTTAGTTTTTAAGGTTTTTAATTTATTAGACCAGTTATTGTTTCTATATGCAGTTTGTTCCCGTTTAATTATTTTAGTCAACCTATTCGCTATATATTTAAAGTATAGATCCCTATTTTTTTGCCACGCTTTCCTGATTTTGTTTCCATCTTGAATTAGTTCTTTAATATGAGGCGGTGTCAAGACATGACGATCGAAAGGCTGAGATAGTGTGATGTTGTCCGAGAATGCTTTGTTGATAAGGGTTATTAAGTTATTAGCACTTTGATCATTGTTTCAAAGCTAACAAGGTTATGAATATTTTTGGTTAATTCAATGTCAACTGTACTGGGGGATGCTAAATAATTGTATGGATATAGTGTATAACCGGGAGGATATTCAAGATTATAGGCACGGCTATTGATATAATTAAATTAAAAGTTACCATTTTTATTGTTTGAACTACAATTCCATGCTGTGTTTTGGCGTTACAATCCCCTGCTATAAGGACCTTTGTCCCTAATGAAAAAAGTTTGTCAAGATCTGATGTAATTAGAGTAGATTGAGGTGAGGAGTATGCTGAAATAATTATTAAGTTATTTTTTAGTTTAATACCCACTGCTTCAAGATTGTTTGTATTTGTATCAATTTGGTGGAAGATGATGTCTTTTTTAATTAAAATAGCTACACCCCCTCCCCCACTATTATCAGTTCTATCTTTCTTAACTAAATTATAGCCAGAGATTTTGCACTTTGGATTGTTTTTAAACTTGGATTCGCTGATCAACATAATATCAATGTCATGCGTATGCAAAAATGCCGTGACTTCTAGAATGTTTTGAGTTAGTCTGTTAGCATTCCAGTATGCGATAAATATTGTATCGCGTCTGTCTTGCATCGGAGTCATATTAAATCAGTATTTGAGCCATTTTTGTAAATTTTTCGATTTTACTTTTGCAAGATGAAAGTGATTTATTCAGGGTTTGCAGTAATCGTAGGAATTCGGCGAGATCAATTTCTTTATTTAAAGAGTGGATTTCGCTACTTATACTATTAACGAGTTTAGTAGAGCTGGTAATGGATGAAACCGGTTGACTTACTGCGAAATTTCTTGAAGCTTCAGGTTGTTGAATTATATTTTCCTATGTGGATCGGCCCACTCAGGCGGCGGCCGGTCTGAGTGTCGGGAACTCTGCAGACTTGTAGGTTAGAGGTGGTCTGGAAGATAGATTTCTCCCATTGCCTTGGTTTTTTATCAACTCGATTTTTTTGATGTGATCGACGTACGACGGGCATTTCCTACAGTTTGCAATGTGTGATCCTTTGCAGTTTCCACAGGCTGGTAGGCGGTCTCTGTTCTTTTTACACCTGCTGGCGAGATGTGGTCCAGCGCACTTGGCGCACTTAGGTAGATGGTTGCAGTGTGAAGTTCCATGACCAAACCCCTGGCACCCATGGCATTGGGTGACACCAATGGGATTTCTATATCGCTCAATTTTGATTTTAACATATAGGATGTATTTCACTTTGTAGATGGTGCCAATATTTGTTTCTGGGCGAAGTGAGATCACAAAGAATGGATGAGTTTGCTTGGAATCAGTCTTCTGTTTCATCTTGATGCATTTTACATCTGGGAACCCTTGTTCATCCAGGTCGTCGACGATGTCTTGCATTGGGAGGTCAGGCAATCCTTTCATGACCATTTTGAGTGGCTTTTCGTCCTTCGTTGCATACGTATGGAAATTGAGTTTGTTGCTCGTGAATATCAGCACTAAGGCTGCGTGATCCTGCATATTATGGGGCTTGAAGGTGTAGGTCCCGTTGTTTATTTTGAGGGTAGGTGGTATTTCCATCCTTGATGTCAGTGCCTTGAGAAGTCATTGCAGGTCCTGGATCTCGGATTTAACAATAATTGGCGGAGGTTTGTTTTTTGTCTTCGGTTCTATGATTTCAGATTTATTTTCAGATGTGTCGCTGCTGTTGTCGGTCGCATTCATATGTGCACTGGTTGTTTGCGCATCTTGCATATTTTTAAGCACCACACCCACGCAACAGCCCTCGCTCGCAACGAAGATGAAGCTTGGTAGCCTCCCGTCTACAATATTGCAGCGAAAGCAAATAAATTCAGCAAAGAAATAGCGCTGCGGCATATTTTTGTTACCTTGAGCCTTGGAAGGATGAGTTTTTCGTGTACAGAGGGCTTTCAGGTTTCATTTAGTTTTGGACTTATCACGTTCCTTAGCATGCACTGAAAGTTACCTGCAATCACGCCCTTTAGGCCTCCCTGCCGGGGGTTCTTGAGCAGATGGAGGGTGGCAGTACAACATTTTCCAAAAGCACTAATTGCCCCCTACAATGTGGTATATATTTCATTGCGTTCGGACACACTAGGTGATTATTGAATGAATTTGCCGCTAAAAGTCCAGTTTTATCACACCTTTGACCGACTTGGAACTGACAGGGGGGTAGTTTCTTAATCGTCTACGTGTCAGCTTTCATTTACACTACCTTTTATCACGATTGCTTCTTGCCTTCGAAAAAACGCAGTGGGATCTCGGACTATAACTTTTGTCTCTCACGTTGATTAGGAGTCCT
The DNA here is from genome assembly GCF_010883055.1 of Belonocnema kinseyi. NCBI lineage: Eukaryota > Metazoa > Arthropoda > Insecta > Hymenoptera > Cynipidae > Belonocnema > Belonocnema kinseyi. The sequence continues at coordinate 93,164,403 of NC_046657.1, read as the reverse complement.
TTACATACGGCCGATTTTCGTGCAAAAACTTTGCTCTATTTCTTTATTTTTTGTAATGGGTGCTTTGATGTCACATTTGTAAGGTGGAAAAACTTTATGAAATCAATATTTTCCCATTTTCAGTTAAAATGAACTTTATTATCAAAATGTTGTTTTTCCCTGAATTGTTTTATAAAAATGAAACCCGAGTGTCAAGTACATAAACAAGTAGGAGTATTAAATTTTAAGTCTCCAAGGTATTTATGAAAGTACTTTGGTGTTTTTGGTGGCATTCTGAGTAACGCGCGTTCAAATCTAACCGATAGGACTTTTTTTTATATGACAAGAATTCGAATCATTGCTCAAAGAATTTAAGGAGTTTCAATAGAATTTAAATGATTTTTTTAATTTTTAAGTAATTTTAAAATATAAATAATGTTGTTAAATTCTTTAAAGTCTGTTAAATCTCTTGAAATCTTCGGAAATTTGTGGAAATCCTTTAAAATCGATACAATTTCTTAAAATATATATTGATTTCTTTAAAATCTTTTAAAATATCTTGAAATGTTTTTGAATTAGGTTTAAATCTTGTTTAATCACATAAAATATTTGATAATAATTTGTAATCTATTTAAAATCTTCGTACATATATCATTATAAGCTTAGCAATATTTTTTATGTAAATTGCGAAAACTAGGCTTCCGACTAGTTAATCCAATGTTGCGTACAATGAATAAGTAGAGGAACTCTCAAAGAACAAATTGCTTCTCTAATTAAAAAAATATATTCAATAGGTCAAGAATAATCGAAAACTTATAACTTTGTAAACATGCATTTAACACAAAAATTACAAGAGAACTCTTTTGCTTATAATTGTTCATATTTTCTAAAAAATATTTGTCCCGTTGACAAAAACCATTTTTTTATATTTGTTTAAACAATTACGTTAAAAAAACTTATTCACTTCTCGTAAAATTAACCGGTACCATTGAATTCAGTAGGACAAAATACATGAGATCAACTGGTTTTTATCTTTTGCCTCTTGAATGCATACGGGAACATACCCAGCCCACGGGCTAATGAAGCAATAAATGAATTAAAAAAGAGTTCTTCACGAATAGGCTGGAACTTAAAAGATTATTAATTTTGAATGAATCGTGAAGCCAGAAATGATAGTTTCTTTATATCGCTACAGTTCTTGATGTGTTCGCCCGAATTCTTTTCCAATTCCTTCAAAATTAATGTCCGCGGTCATACTACGACTATAACATGAACGGAGAAAAAATTCTGTATCAATCAAAACTGAATTTTTCCACGAATTCGTGTTCGTAAATTTGAATTCGTTTTTTATTAATAAAGGATTCGGTTTGCCGCCTGGGAATATATCGATGGGTTCTAAAAGAAAATACGCAACTCACGGCGTCAGATATAGAAACTACGTACCTTACGCACTCTATACTATGTATATAGAAATTTCCATATACTTAGTACAGAGTGCGCATTGTACGTAGTTTTTTATCTATGGTCTTAAGGGCATGTGACACAGCTAAATACCTATATTACCGACCTCACTTTTTCAGTTCACTGAATGTTTTTTTAAACATAAGAACTTTTTTATAAATAAAATATCGAGCTGAAACTTTGGAAAATGTATTAGAGTACAATAAAGTACGTTTAGGTACTGCATTTTGGCAGGAACTGAACTGAACCTCGACATTTTTTGAACGTTCCAACTTTTTTTATACATAAAATATCGGTCTCAAACTTTGAGAAATGCAAGGGCCGAAAGAAAACTACGTTTAAGT
>NC_046657.1:93153025-93162519 GCF_010883055.1 Belonocnema kinseyi | reverse complement strand
CGAAACCTGGCGGCCACTAGGCGAGGCTCTAGAGGGTTCGTATTTTCGTGTACAACGTTACCGGCTGATGCCGTTGGAATTGATTGTTAAAATATATTTTTTCACATCATTTATTATTAAGCTTTGTACTTAAACGTAGTTTTCTTTCGGCTCTTGCATGTCTCAAAGTTTGAGACCGATATTTTATGTAGAAAAAAAGTTGGAACATTAAAAAAATGTTGAGGTTCAGAAAAAAGATAAAATAATTTTCAGTGAAGTTCCTACCAAAATGCAGTACCTAAACGTACTTTATTTTACTCTTATACGTTTTCCAAAGTTTCAGCTCGATATTTTATTTACAAAAAAAGTTCTAAGGTTCAAAAAAACATTCAGTGAACTGAAAAAGTGAGGTCGGTAATATAGGAATTTAGTTGTGTCACGTGCCCTTAACATTTTTCAGAAATTATTCGATTTCTTGTCAATATAAAAAAAAAGTCCGATCGGTTTGATCTGAACGCGCCTTCCTCAAAATGCCACCCAAAAAACATAAAAGTACTTTCATTATTACCTGAAAAACTTAAAATTTAATACTCTTGCTTGTTTATTTGCATAACACTTGGTTTTCATTTTTATAAACAATTCAGTGAAATAAAATATTTTACAAATAAATTTCATTTTGAATGAAAATGCGAAAATAATGATTTCATAAAGTTATTCCACCTTGCAAATGTGATGTTAAAGCATCCATTACTAAAAATAAAGAAACAGAGCAAAGTAAAGTTTTGGATGAAAATCGGCCGTATGTAGATAACTCATAATCAACGTGAGAGACAAGAGTTATCTGCGTCTCGTTTTCAATATTTCGCTGACCCAAATACAGTAAATTGAAGTAGAATGGAACACGGCACAATTTAATAACCGATGCAAATTTAGCGGATCATTCAAATTCTACAATAAAAAGTATCATGCCACTTTTTCATTTTTTACCTGTTTGAAATAATACTCTACTTCTGAAAAGATTTTTGTTCCCAGTTCTTTTAATATTATATGATATTTAAATCGCTTGATCGTAACGTATTAAAAGTCAATTCTTAGAATGTTGCTTAGGAGTTTCAAATAAACAGTGGCGCCAATCCTATTTGAAACAGGTCGGGCGGATCTACTTCAGACAGCTCCCCCCCCCCATGTAAAAGAATAAGAGTGATTATGAAAATGATAACATTGATGATAAATTTCTACGTGAAAATTCATTTATTTCCTCAGGCACTTGTGTAGCAAATAAATTCTTGAAATACGTGAATAGCACGCCAAAATTTTGAACATCAAATTTAAGGAATTTCTTCTAGGTTAATTTAAAAATAAATCATTGATAATAATTTTTCTATATAATAAGGAATCAGCAATTTGAATAGAAAAAGGTATAAGAGATCAAATTACATTGCAAATAATTAAAAATTAAAACTCTCCCGGGTAGAAATTACAACTTGGTTCTTAAGAAGCCCTGTCTAGACTTTAGAATAGAAACAATCAAATGTGACATTTTTAAATAGCAGATTTTCAAAGCTACTGTCTAAAGAAATGAAAAGAAAGAAGAAAATCAAAAATCGTATGTCCGTACATGGGTCAAATCCAAACAAACGTTGCCCTGAAATCATGTCAATGCACATATACGGTCCATTTTAGAATAGAGATAATCAAATGTGACATTTTTTAATTTCATATTTTTAAACCTATTTTCTAAAGAAATGAAAAGAAAAAAGAAAATCAAAAATCGTATGTCCAGACGTGGGTCAAATCTGATCAAACGTTGCCCTGAAATCATGTCAATGCATATATACGGTTTACTTTGGAATAGAAACAATCAAATGTGACATGTTTAAATATGAGATTTTCAAAGCTAATGCCTAGAGGAAAAAAAAGACGCAAAAAAATTCAAAATCCTATGTCCGGAAGTGGTTCAAATCTGACAAAACGTGAAAACGTAAAGCAATTAGACGTTTTCACACTAAATCATTTTTTTTTTAATATTTAATTTTTTTAAACTTTTTTTTGAGCAGTAATGTAGGGAAAGGTTAAAAAACACAGCCTAACTTTGGGTTTTTTCAATTTTGCCTTTAAAAGAAATGAGAGAAAAATTAATTTTTTTCCTACAAATGTTAATTTTCTATTTAAAAAAATATATTTTACTCCTTTTTTAAATACTAATATCAACACATCGCATTCACGAGGTGTGAAGGCGAAGTTAAAAATTAATTTTCTATTATCAAAAAAGTCACCAATTCGACAAAACGGGCCTCACCAATCGTGTCAATGCCCTTATAGTCCATTTTGACATCGAATTAATCAAATGTGACATTTTTTAATATCATATTTTCAAAGATATTTTCGAGAGGAAAGACAATAAAAAAGAAAATCAAAAATCGTATGTCCGGACGTGGGTCAAATCCGACCAAACGTTGCCCTGAAATCATGTCGATGCACACATACGGTCCATTTTAGAATAGAAACAATCAAATGTGACATTTTTAAATATGAGATTTTCAAAACTACTGTCTAAAGAAATGAAAAGAAAAAAGAAAATCAAAAATCGTATGTCCGGACGTGGGTCAAATCTCACCAAACGTTGCCCTGCAATCATGTCAATGCAAATATACGGTCCATTTTAGAATAGAAGCAATCAAATGTGACATTTTTAAATTACAGATTTTCAAAGCTATTTTCTAAAGGAATGAAATGAAAAAGGAAAAGCAATAATCGTATGTCCGGACGTGGGTCATATCTCACCAAACGTTGCCCTGAAATTATGTCAATGCACATATACGGGCCATTTTACAATAGAAATAATCAAATGTGACAATTTTAAATATGAGATTTTCAAAGCTACGGTCTAGAGGAAAAAAAAGCAAAAAATTCAAAATCCTATGTCTGGAAGTGATTCAAATTTTTACCAAACGTACAAACGTAAAGCAATTAGACGCTTTCACACTAAATAATTTTTTTTTTAAATATTTCATTTTTTAAAACTTTTTTTGAACAGTAATGTAGGGGAAGGTTGAAAAAAACATAGCCTCAATTTGGGTTTTTTCAATTTTGCCTTTAAAAACAAATGAGAGAAAATCAAATTTTTTCCTACGATTGTTAATTTTCTATTTAAAAAAATATATATTTTACTGCTTTTTTAAATACTAATTTCGACACACCGCATGCACGAGGTATGAAGGCAAAGTTAAAAATTAATGTTCCATTATCAAAAAAGTCGCCAATTCGACAAAACGGGCCTCACCAATCGTGTCAATGCCCTTATAGTCCATTTTGACATCGAATTAATCAAATGTGACATTTTTTAATATCATATTTTTAAAGATATTTTCGAGAGGAAAGACAATAAAAAAGAAAATCAAAAATCGTATGTCCGGACGTGGGTCAAATCCGACCAAACGTTGCCCTGAAATCATGTCGATGCACACATACGGTCCATTTCAGAATAGAAACAATCAAATGTGACATTTTTAAATATGAGATTTTCAAAACTACTGTCTAAAGAAATGAAAAGAAAAAAGAAAATCAAAAATCGTATGTCCGGACGTCGGTCAAATCTGATCAAACGTTGTCCTGCAATCATGTCAATGCAAATATACGGTCCATTTTAGAATAGAAGCAATCAAATATGACATTTTTAAATAGCAGATTTTCAAAGCTACGGTCTAAACAAATTAAAAGAAAAAAGAAAATAAAAAATCGTATGTCCGGACGTGAGTCAAATCTGATCAAACGTTGCCCTGAAATCATGTCAATGGACATATGCGGTCCATTTTAGAGTAGAAATAATCAAATGTGACATTTTTAAACATGAGATTTTCAAAGCTGCTGTCCAGAGGAAAAGAAAGAAGCAAAAAATTCAAAATCCTATGTCCAGAAGTAGTTCAAATCTGACCAAACGTAAAAACGTAAAGCAATTAGACTGTTTCACACTTAATAATTTTTTTTTAAATACTTGAACATCTATCGGTTATGCTTCACATAATTTATTTTGTTGTTACTGAACTGATTAGTGAATAAGTCCGAAATCACGGATTAATCAGTGAAATGTGTAGCTACTATTTCAATTAGTGTAATTTTCACTGATTGATATTTGCAGAGTACATATTTTCCAGTGCATTTTTTCACTTTGAAATCTATTTTGCTACATTGGAAAATATAATTTTCCTTATACGTATAATATAATATTTTTTAAACTTTTATATTCATAGTTTTCATGGGCGGGACAGTTTACGTTCAATTTAGGGCAGCTCAAAGGTGGCTACTTAACCGTTGGGCTCCGTTCGGACCTCGAAAGGTAAGGGTTCTTGACTGTTGGCTCGTGTAGGCCCACTTCGACCATGACAATCCGTCTTTACGATTTTTTTTAATACCCGCTTCCTTATCTCAAAGTAAGATTGCTAGTATGTAACACTAAAATCTCCACTACTTAATCCCTTTAATTATATCATTCTAGGAACGTGCTTCTGGCAACGAAAAGTGTATTACCCCAATACGACGTCGACATCCAGGATTTCCCATCTAGCCAATATCGGCTTAGGGGTCCTACTCAAATTACGTTAAGGACAGTAGATCTCTAAGACCCCTCCACCCTGTAAGAAACCGTTACCAAATATTTCTACACAAACTACTCCTCTTACTTTACGTAACTTTAAGTTTCCAGAAGTTTTTCGTAGTTTATTGCTAGAAAGAATAAATGACTTTTTAAAGCAGAAATTTGTTTTTGCGAAAGAAATTGAATTTTTAATCCAAAAAGATGAATTTTTAATCAAAAAGGATGACTTTTCACAAAATTGCGGAATTATCTACCAAACAGTTTATATTTTTTTCAAAACAGATAACATTTTTCTCAAAACTGATAAATTTTATTTTACTTAAAATTAATAATATTGGTCTAGTTGAATATTAATTATCATTGGTTAATTAACTTCTGATTATTTTAACAAATCACTATTATCATTTCATAATTTTTAATTGTTTAAATAAATGCAATTTGTTTAAATAATTTTTTCTGATTCGTTTTCTTTTTCTTAAAAATGATTACTATTGGTCTAGTGTAATATTTTTTTAAATTAGTTCATTCATTTTCAATTATTTAAACAAATGGAATTTGTTTAACTGATTTCGATTTTTATTGGCGTAACAATTATTAATATTGGTCTAGTGAAATGTCTTTTATCACTGGTTATTTTATTTTTAATTATTTAAACCAATGGAATTTGTTCAAATATATATTTCTTTTTAATTTGTTTTTTCCCTTATAATTATTACTATTAGTCTAATGGAATATTTATTAACATCAGTTCATTATTTTTAATTGTTCAAACAAATGGAATTTGTCTCAATTTTTCTTTAATTATTTTTTTCCCTTAAAAAAGATAACCATTGGTGTAGTGGAAAATTTATTAACATTAGTTAATTCAATTTCAATTATTTAAACAAATGGAATGGTTTGTTGCGATCTCAAACGATATATCACTTGCAATAAAAAGATTCAAATTCGAATAAGTTATCATAGATTTCAGTTTATGTTTTGATCCTGGCCAGGTAGCATTCTAAAAATTTTCCGCAATATTTGTGAACTCCTTGAATTCCGAGAGTTCTCTCAATTCCGTGAATTACTAGAATTCCCGGAATCTAGATCATTCAGCGAATTCAAGGTATATAGAACATGTCAATTAAGTTAATAAAATTAAAAGAATCTAAAATTGTTAAAGTCATTGCAGGCGATTCACAAAATTTTTTTAAATTACAGACAATTTGCCGAACTCAAATGAATCCAAAGGAATTCAATATCAACTTTTAAAAAATGCAAGTAAATATATAGGAATTCAAGTTAATACAAAGGACTCAGAAAACCGCTTATTATCGAATGTCAAAATTTATGCATATCAAATCATCAATATAATTCCGTGATTTTCGGGTGGCTCAACCTTTTCTTGAACTCGAAAATTTTGGTTAATCTAAGCGCTTCGACCACCCGAAATTGTCGAGTGCGCGAACTGTTTTCAAAACTCGAACCTGCTTGAAAAAAACCTCTGATTTTTAACTTTCTTAAATTACAGTTCATGAAATCCTAAAGAGCTTAACGCTCCGAGCTTTGTCTCTGCATTCTTGTATGGAAAAATGAAGTTTTTTACATAAAGATTGTTTATGCTTTTATAACTGATTAGGTAAGCAAAAATTAGTTTAATACATTGTAAGCAAGTCCCAGCGGAAAACTGCACATGTTAACATTTGGTTCAAGAAAGACCGTATAATGGTAAACATCAATTATAAACTAATTGAAGTGTAGGCCAAGATTAGAACTAGCCAAGAGTAGGAAAACATATTTACTAATGAATCATAATTTTTACATGGTTGTATATACAAAGATGGTACAGGTAAAAAAAATTGTACTGTTAAAAATGTTATCAGTATCGATAATTTTTTACCGGTTTTTTAAAAACATATTTTAAGAATAGAGCCCAGACTGCAGGCAAATATATACAAAAATTCATTTTTATGTCAAGTATTTACCGCTAATATTTAATCATCAATATCGGACATCTTGCTAGTTAAATTGAAAAAGGTCAGGGATGAACCTGAAATTGTTTTTGTGAATAATCACCGAAGACGATTCAGAGAGGTACGCGAATAGAGGTTTGACCAATATTATTTCAACAACCAGTCACAGGGATACCTTCCCGGCCCCATTAACAGTAGGAAAAGGTTAGAAGTTTGATCAACGTTATCACTCTCACCAGTCATAGACGTGCCCTCCCGCTCCCATAAAGTGTTGGGGAGGTATAGCGAATGGACCAGTATTATTTCTGTAACCAGTCACAGGGGTGCTGTCTCACCCTAACGAAGTGTTGGAAAGAGGAAAGGATTAGAGTAGGGGTGGATTAAAAAAAAAATTATTGTGATTCCTTAAGGAACAGGACTGTGAGGACATCCCCTTTTTGAATGCCCGAATTTTGAAATATTTAACCTAATTGTCATTAATTATTTATACATATTATTTATAACAATATGTAATATTTATAACAATACTTTTGCGAATATTTTTGTTATTTATATTACAGATATTATTTTATTTTTTCTGATAAATAACAAAACTTATTTTTATTCATCCATATTGGTGTGAGATTATAGAGAACCTGCTTTGATGCCACAAGTCCTACAGAAGTAGTTTGAGCTTTAAAAGAGGTTCTAATTTATCTTAAATACAGACCCTACTTTCACGCTAAACGTGGAAAAACGGCCGATTCCGGACATTTTTAGTGTCAAAGTAGGGTCTAAATTACATTGAAATCGCTGTTTATTTAGAACCTACTTTACAGCTTCCAGCCCCTACGAAGGTAGGAGATACGGCTTCAAAGTGGGGCCTAAACTTCAACTCGGGGTCATTCACTACTTCCCTTTATTTATGCATATTAAAGTATATGTTCTAAAATCACTGATAATGCCATGGGCCAGTAGCGCACCTTTAAAGGTGTATGAATAAGCCAGGCGATGCACTGTTTTTGATAAAAACGGAAACGAAAAAAAAACTATTTGTATTTTATGCATAAAGGTAAGAGCATGTCCGAAATGCAGGAAAATTATTTATTTATATATCCGAAGTTGAGGGATGAAAAAATAGTATAAAATTATTCAAAATTGCCAATATTGCATATATTTTACGATTTGTCTAAATTCATTATTATTCTAAATTAATTAATTAAAGAAATTAAAATAAGTGTTTTAAACAGCCATTTTCGGAAAGGACCATCATCAAGCACTAAGTGCAACGTATTTTGCGAATTCTATTGGTTTAATATTATAGTAGCATTATGTTAGCACGTTCGTTCTGCAACGCTGGCCCGACACATGTTGCTGATCAATCTCTCTAGCAATCACCCCAAGTGAAGTGCCGCTGAAATCTTCCGTTTTTCAAAAATTTAAGTTTTATCTTTCCGAGGAAAAGTTTAGTAATTCGCTTGTTACTTTCGGGGTTTATTTCATTCTTAAATTCAATTTGTTCAAATCATTAGGGTATTTTTTATTAAAATTTACAATTAAAAAATAAATATAATAAAAAAGAAACAAGTCATTTGCCGCCGCTTTAAATTTCGTTTTTCAAAAATTTAAGTTTTATGTTTCCTAGAAACTATTTAGTCACTCGTTTGTTACTTTCGGGGTTTATTTCATTCTCAAATTCAATTTGTTCAAATCTTAAGGGCATTTATTATTAAAATTGGTAATTAAAAAAATATATAATTAAAAAGAAAGAAAGTCATTTGCCGTCGCTTCAAATTCCGTTTTTCAAAAATTTAAGTTTTATCTTTCCTAGAAACAATTTAGTCATTCGCTTGTTACTTTCGGGGTTTATTTCATTCTTAAATTCAATTTGTTAAAATCTTAAGGGCATTTTTTATTTAAATTTTTAGTAAAAAATATATATATAATTAAAACGAAGCAAGTCATTCGCCGTCGCTTCAAATTTCGTTTTTCAAAAATTAAAATTTTTATTTTAGTTAAAAGTAACTGTTAATAGAAATTGTAATATTTCAAAACATTGATTTTTAACTTCCAAACAAGAGTTTTAGATGCAAATAATCTCAAAAAAAGCACAGATTTCGAATTTAAACTTTTAACTCGCTATTATAAGAAATTTAAAAAAATTGATTGGTAACTTTTAATCCCCTTGAGTACTCCATCTCACAATTAACCCTCGCCGAGAGTAGCTAACACAACCGCACTCCACGCAGGAGAACCACAACGTTGACGAACAGAGCCCGGTAGGCCTTGTTAATTTTGAAATGTAAGAATTTGTATATTTGAATTTTAATCCCTTTAATGCCAAATGCTTAACAAAGAAAGCAGCCGTGGTGGGCGATGGTCAATTCCGCCCCAGCTACCTGTGTACCGTCCCCCACTACGCGGCTTCCCCTCACACCGTCGAGCTGCTGCCACTGAGCTTGGTCAGCGGGGGGCCTTTGTTCCTAATGAGGCCTAAAATATGGAATATAAAATTTTTTAAATTTCACACTTAGTGAATCACAAATATGATATTCGAAATCTACGAATTATAACGATTCCAACTATTTGTTGTTTGACTCATAAAGTTGACAATTAAAGAATTAATATTCATTTTTATGTTCAATTTTATGTAGAATTTTATGGAAAATTTTCCAGTATTGAAATATCATAAATTTTGTTTATTGCCCAGACAAACGCATTTCTCAAACTTGTCCCTTAATAATTTTGCACTTTGCAAAAGGATGAATAGTTTCAGTCTTACCCTAATTTGGGAAAAATTTGGGAAAAATTTGGGAAATTCCGGATGCTAATATTTGGTTAGACTTGAAGCATCATAAATTTTTTTATTGCTCAACCAATCAGGTTGCTCAAAATTGAGACTCCGGATTCTATAACCACGCATAAAATTTGCCTGGCCGCTTCAGGCCGCTCGAGTTGGCCCCTGATGGCTTGAAAATCAGTTTTCGAAA
>NC_046657.1:93151229-93152925 GCF_010883055.1 Belonocnema kinseyi | reverse complement strand
GAACATTGCAGTTCACGAAACGTCGGCAAACAATTCGTAGTTTTTTACACGAGTGATACCCGAAATATCTCTTTTTATCATTTATGATATCGCACTCAAAGTGGCATCGTAGCTATGAGGATTAGGCGTTCGACTTATAAGCGTGTGGTGAGTGCGTTCAATTCTCGGTGCTTGCGAATATTTTAGTAAACTCCGTTTGTCTTTAGTTATTAGTAATCAGTCTTCGCTACCAAAAATGTAACAATCAGTTTTGTTTTATAATAACGTGCGGAGTTACAGAAAGGTGTACAATCTTTAGATTTAACTTTTGCAAAGAAAAATGTGTTTGACATTTGGATTAATATTTTCCTTCTTTGAATCAAGAATTTCTGGTAATAGATTATGACAATGTGTTAGAAATTTTGTTTACTATTGCAACTATAGCATCATACTTCAGAATTTAAAGCGTGATCAATTTTTTAATAATTTAATAATATTTTAATTGAATCATTAAAATAAGAAATAATAGCGTATGCATTTGACCGAGCGCAAAAACACCGTTTGATGCTTCAAAACAATATTTCATTGATTCGGCTGACATAGACGGTTTCACACTAATTTTTTATTTTTTTTTATATAAAAAAAAAATTTTTTTGCATAGAAATATAGGGGAAGGTTAAAAAAACACAGTCTCACTTTCGGATTTTCTAATTTTTTCTTTAAAAGGAAATGAGAGAAAAATCAAATTTTTTCCTGTAAATGTTAATTTCCTATATAAAAAAATATATTTCACTCCTTTTTTAAATACTAATATCGACACACCGCATTCACGAGGTGTGAAGACAAAGTTAAAAATTAATGTTCTATTATCAAAAAAGTGTCCAATTCGACAAAACGGGCCTCACCAATCGTGTCAATGCCCTTATACGGTCCATTTTGACATTGAATTAATCAATTGTGACATTTTTTAATATCATATTTTTAAAGATATTTTCGAGAAGAAAGATAATAAAAAAGAAAATCAAAAATCGTATGTCCGGACGTGGGTCATATCACACCAAACGTTGCCCTGAAATCATGTCAATGGACATATACGGTCCATTTTAAAATAGAAACAATCAAATGTGACATTTTTAAATAGCAGATCTTCAAAGTTATGGTCTAAACAAATGAAAAGAAAAAAGAAAATCGTATGTCCAGACGTGGGTCAAATCTGATCAAATGTTGCCTTGAAATAATGTCAATGCAAATATACGGTCCATTTTAGAATGGAAATAATCAAATGTGACATTTTTAAATATGGGATTTTCAAAGCTATTGCCTAGAGGACAAAAAAGAAGCAAAAAAATGTAAAATCCTATGTCCGAAAGTGATTCAAATCTGACCAAACGTAAAAACGTAAAGCAATTAGACGGTTTCACACTAAATAATTTTTTTTTATATTTCATTTTTTAAAACTTTTTTTGAACAGCAATGTAAGGGAAGGTTAAAAAATCGCAGCCTCACTTTGGTTTTTTTTTCAATTTTGTCTTTAAAAAGAAATGAGAGAAAATCAAATTTCTAATTAAATTTCTAATTAAAAATATACTTTTTATATAGTTTTACCTTTCTCAGGCGTCGTTTCAATAATAATTGGAGCAGCTTCCGAAGACATTTCTCTTCCAAAATGCAATAGATGTTGAAGTCAAAATTTTTACAATAGCAGAGTATACCAAAA
>NC_046657.1:93139833-93151129 GCF_010883055.1 Belonocnema kinseyi | reverse complement strand
AATGTTCACGAAACGTCGGCAAACAATTCGTAGTTTTTTACACGAGTGAAACCCGAAATATCTCTTTTTATCAAAATGAATCATCGTGAAAGCATAAAATCTGATATCATAAATGCTTGACGGCATTCATCCGATAATTTAGAAATTAGGAAAAAAATGTTATGAGGCTCGATTTGTTATATATGATTTTTAAACATACTTACATGATTTAAAAATAAATCAATCATTAAGAAAAATTCTTTTCCAATTTTTCAGGCACTAAATGTCTTAAATTTTTTCAGAAAAAAACTGAAATTTTTGTGTGAGTGAGTTTATAAATAATTTAAGTCAAGTAGCAGACGACAATAACCTGTCGAGGGCCAGCAGAGGGAAAGCCTAGATTTTTCCAGCTAGAAAATCTGGCTGCGGCCTCGTAAGAGCCAATATTTGGTTTAGGCATAAAAAGGCAATTTCTACCCGGGCTAATATACTATTTCGCATAAATATTAAGCGCTCAAATTGTTAAGGCTTTAATGATTTTTTTATCACTTATTTAAAAATTATTTAAGTTTCTACTCAGCGGTACTAACCCCGAGGAGTATAAACTTCTACTGAGGGGTAAAGATTTCCTACAGTGGTGGGAGGATGGATCGAGAATATCTCAAATATTACTCAATTAAATCATTGTCTTTTTACAAATTTTTGAAAAACTTTCAATGTTTTTAAAACATTAGGAAACAGCGTTTATTCCTTATTTAGTTTTTATTATTATATTATTGTAAAATATGGAGATCGAAATAAGAGAAATGTTTAAATGACTCGAAAAGTGACCTGAAACTCTGAAAATAATTAAAATTAATATTGTAGGTTAAAAAATTATGTATGGATTCGAGCACATGGCTGGCTTGATGATAAGTTAAATAAATTTGTATTTGATTTTTAAAAAACTGTTCAGGCAAAATTTATCAATCAATCTGTTTCTACGATATATTTGGTGCAATCTACCAAATTAATCAGGATATGTTCTTGCATTACTTATAATTGCCTATTTGAAAAAAATGATTAGTTTAACTCTGATCTACTTTTTCTCCAAATGGAATTTTGCGTACCCGTTTTATTTATGTTGGCATATAGCAAAGGGATATATTAGAAGCATTCTTTTTTTACGTTTAAAAATTCAAATATACTTTCGAAATGGTGCTCTCATATGTAATATTCGCGAACCTGTTGATAAATATCAATTGAATCGTGCAAATGATGGATTTGTGCACGTTCTGTTTCATTTCACTTTCTTTACTTAATCATTTTCCCTTATTTTGCGTGCATTTTTTGGTTAATTTGCTTATACAATATAGTTCCTAATTTTCGGGGAACCCCCCCCCTCAAAACAGGTCGGGCCACCGCCCGACCTGCCCCCACGGGGTTGGCGCCCCTGCAAATAAATAATACGAATTTTCATACAGAATGTCAAAAGATCGAAATAGGAATACTTTGATAATTATGTTACAAAGTTCCATTTCAATAATTTTGGAATACTTGATTAAATACTTAAAGAAATTGACATTAAGTTTTTCTTCATTCGTTTGTCATGAAAATTTATTTAGAAAAGGATTCGCCAAGAGTTCGTGATTTATTCATTTGAGTTTCTTTATGAATTGCTTCGATCGGTCGTAAAATGTTCAGTTTCGAAATACTTTAGAAGCTCATTAGAGATTCTTTAAGAATACTTATACGAACTCATAATTAGTTTCAAATGGATAAATATAATTCTTTTTATATTAGTTATCTATAATTTACGAATTCAATTACGTAATTCATATTATACTCTGACTTCAGAACTAATTGAGGGTTTTTCCTGAATAGGCTTGTCATCTGGGTTTATTTGATAACAAAAGTTTCCAGTTTTCTAACCTTATATTTTAAAACTATTGAAAATGAACTTCAACGTCTTTACGAAGCACACAAGCTGCACAGGCTACCACCATTTTTAATATTCATGTACACTAAATTATAATTAAATAAATTCTGAAAGATACAATATAAGTCACATAATTGGGGCATTTGCGATACAACCCGCGATCCTGTGCTTAATCAAACTTCACCCACCGGAAATGCTCTCGGACAATCAGCTTTATCTAGAAAGAGACAGGTCTACATCTCACATGTTTCTTCTCTCTCTAGAGCCCATTTCCGTTTTGCCCATAGCGTTATCGGTCCATTTCTATATGTCAATGATTTGAGTTATAATTTGAACGTAGGATGTAGCTTTTTCAGGCTTTGTAAGGACAGGAAGCTTTGCTTTCCACAGGGATCCGAACGAAATTATGGGGAATTTTTCGATATTTTAAAATTATTTCTATGCATTCAAAATAATTTGACTAAAAACTACGCTGAAAAAAGGTAATAAAGAAAAATAAAACGTAAACAAAATTTTAAGTACCGAGAAATAATGAAGTTTTGACGAAACACAATTTTGAGATTTCGCCTCCAATATTTTTCTATAATTTGCCACTATTAGGTTAGTTTTAACCCAAGTTATTTTGTAGTTTAGGAAATATTGGTAAAATATCGAAAAATACATAATTACGTTCGGATTCCCGACTTTCTAGATCTATGTATGTCCAATTATCATCTAAACATTTTCGACTGATTAGCTATTAACTGTTTTTTTAAAGCATGTAGAAATAAAGTGTGAAAACTTATATCACGCAATCAATATACTTAAAGTTATAATTTGAACGTATGATGTAGTGTTTTCAGTCTTTATAAGGACGGAATGCTTTGTTTCCAACAGGAATTTGAACGAAATTATGGGCCATTTTTCGATACTTTTGAATTATTTCTACAAATTCAAAATAATTTGGCTAAAGTCTACGCTGAACAAAGGAATAAAGAAAAATTTTAAAAACTTTAAAGTACGGAGAAATAATGAAGTTTTAATGAAACACAATTTTGTCATTTTGTCTCCAATATTTTTCTATAATTTGCTACCGATTTCATTAATTAATAACATAGATGACAATTTATGTTAATACAACCTTAAAATGTCCTAAAAATTTTAATCTTCTTTGAAATCTTTATCAACACTTTTGAGTGAAAACCTTTACTTTAACCTCGAATTGTATAACAATTTTTTATTTTACATAAAGTCTAATGATCTTTTATTAACAATAAATATTTCCGGTGTAAATGACTAAAATAACCTAAAGTTGTGAAAAATTTGTGAATCCTCTTCAATATATCATTAAAAAATTTTTAAATAGCAATTTCTGACGAATAATGCTGCTTGAATCCAAACCTTCATGGAAACTTAATCCAATTCTGATACTGTATATTATTTACTATCATGTAGTATGGTCAAAAAATAATCATTTGATCCTAGCTTAAGAAATAAGTTCGTATATTCATGTGTCTGATACTCATGATGTTATAAATGATAAATCATGATCCATGGGTAAAAGATTTTACACAAAAAATTTGATTTATTATTTGAAGATTTGAATCTTACCGCCTTGGGCTGTGGTTCGGATAAAGTGTGCCAGGGAGCGCAGCGACCTGCCTTTCTCGAAATTGAAATGAAGGGTCGCGTGTTTAAGACAGGAGCCGACGCGGCGAAAAGCATACTTACCTGGCGTAGAGGCTACCGTGATCAATAAGGCGGTTCCTCCAGGGCGAGGCTCTTCCATTGCACTACGGTCGAGCTGACCCTTGCGAATATCCCTAATGTGGATATCTCGGACGTATAATTTTTGTTAGTCGGGACTGCGTACGCGCTGTCCCGGATTTAAATATGTCAAATTGAATATCTTAATTTCCGCCTCGTATGGTATGTCGACAGATGTTCTCTGGAATAACCCATGACGTAAATGGGATAAAATCGAATATCCCTGGGATTATCCCATTACTGCTATCGGTACGTAACACTGTTCCATATTTGATACATAACAGTTCTAGAAGTGTTTTAGAATATTCCTATATTTTTTTCAAGTAGTCCAGGCGCCATACCCAGTCCTGTCGGATCTTATATGTCGCCAAAATATTTTGAGTGATTCGTATGCAGAATGATCACCTGATTCCGAATCGGTGTGGTACGTCTGCGGCAGATTGTGCGTTCTCGAGAAATTCGCAATTAATCAATTTTTTAATTACTCCCGATTAATGATTTTCCATTAAACTTATTTCGATTTTTTTCTGCACTTTATTAGCTCATTACAAAACGAATAAAAAACGTTGAAACAAATTTGCCCTCCGATGAATATTTATTGCACAATAGCAACTAATAGGCGAAAAAGTTGGAAAAAAAATTCTATCTGCCATATCTTCAAAAATATGATCTAAAAGAGAAATATTTTTTCAATTAATGAAAATAACAGCTAAAATACATACTTTTCATAATAAAAACTATTTCTCTAAAGTTAATACTTTCCTGGCCAAATTGAGTTTTATTGGGTGAAATTCTGCCGTTTGATAATCAATAGTAATTTTTAGTAAATTAAATTCATGTTAGAGACAATATTTTTGCTCAAATATATTGTTGCTGTTCCCAGACACAAAGTTCCTGTGAAATTATGGTGAAATTGTTTAAATTTAAGCAACGACGCATCAATAATCAATTACGGGGTTTCAAATACTAACAACTTTTCTACACAAAGTTATAAATTTTTGAAATTTAGCATGATAATTCTCTTAAGTGCCACTAAAACAATGATGTTAAGAAAAAATTGTTTATACAAAAATTGTAACCTGTAGAACAATCTAAATTCCAATTATTTATCTACAGTTCTATACGCAGTGGGAACTTGGCACGAAGCTTAAACAATCTTAAATATTATTTAAAATTCAGTCATAGAATTTAAATTTCTTAATTTTTATTTATTTAATAGTTATCAACTTTCCTTTTTTTGGGAGAGTTTGACAATGGGCTCGATAAGTGATATTGTAAACTCGGAAGCGCTCATCTGGCCGGCTGGTTTGAACCCCATAGGCGTGGAAATAGAAAATGCTAGCAGAAGGGTTCATGGATCCATTCGGCACTGTGAAACTATTTTGCTGTTATAAGAAATTAACTAATTTCTACAAAAATAATTTTCTTTTATTTCCTTGAAAAACTAGATTCAGAATAAAATTAAATAAGGGTGAAAATTATTTTCAGTTTTTAATATTTTACAGAAAACTTAGGGTGAAGTTTCCTTTTGGAACTAGAAAACGTTTCAGAAAAAAAAAATAATAATAAAGTAATGACAGACTTACTTCGAAATTAGATATTTCTTCGAATCATTGAGATATTTAACAATTTTTTCTTCTACTTAGGAATGTTTCACTTTTTTTAATTTTAATTTTTGTAGAAAAAATTGGAAGTGATTTAAAGGAAGTGTGTGTATCTACATAATTCGGCTATTAGTGCCGAAGTTTCGGTATATTCTTGAAGATTTCAAATTGAAAATTTAGAAGCTGTTTAAGAATTATGAAAGGCTTCAAAGGATAAAAACCTTTTCTTAAGATTCTTCGGAAAATGAAAAATGATTCTTCATTTTTTTCTCATTCTTTTAAGAGAATATTTAAAAAGATTTTCAAAGATTTCCAAAATTGTAAAAAGGAATGTGGAATATTTGAAGGAATTTTTTTACATTTATAAAATTTACTTTGAATTGTAAGAACAATTAAAAAATATCTTTTAAATGAATCAAATTTTGCTTATCATGTTCAAAGATTTTTGGTAACTCAAAAAATTTCCTTTAAAATAATCCAAATTCTGTTTTGAAAATTGTGGAAATCTTTGAAAATATTTTCTTAAAGATTTTTTAACATAAGAAATCATTTTACATTTTACTTGGAATGTTCAAAAAATGTTTTATTTTTTATTTTGAAGCCTTTTAGAATTCTTAAAAAGCTTCTAAAATTTGTATTTGAAATTTGCACAAATCTACATTTTGTTTTAAATTAGGCTGCAGCAAATGCTCGAAAATTTCGATACGAATAGGCGAATATTGTCAGAACATACAACTAGTTTAAATTATTTTAAATCATTTTAAATTTTACATTAATTTTGAAACTTTTTAAAACTTAAAGTGACTCAAGTTTTTCCTGCAAATAATAAGCAGGATTTTCTAAAAATTGTATGAAAAAAGTAATTAGTTAAATAATATTAAGTAATTTAATATTTTTGGAACTGAATTTTAATCTTTGAACTCTATAGTTCATAAAAGATAAAAATTCTAAATTTTGCAATATACCTGCATTTCATTTAAAATTGTTTAATTGAAAAGTGTTAGTACCTAACTTCCATTTTATACGTGCAAATTATTGAGCATTTGAGTATAACATTTTTTAATTTAAAAACAAAAAAAGCAAGAGTTCAACTTTGAGTGCTTTAATTTGTAATTTATTTTTTATTACTTCAAATAGAATCTTTTTTAGCTTTGGAGATGAAATTTGTTTATTTTATTGACCATGACAAATTTTTGCGAATTGGAAAAAAACGGGAAAATTTCCGAGGTTTTTCTTCTTCGATTAAAATAGCCACACCGATGATACCATAAATATATTAGATGAATGATAAATAATTTAGAGATATTACTATACATACTGACGCGATGTGTAACTGCATATACAATAATAAAGTACATGAAAAAGCTATTTCATAATATTAATCTTATAAATGAATTTGCATCATTTTTTTACCTTAACCAAACACAATTTCTTTTCAAAATTAAATCAGTTTTCCTGGAAGAATAATTCAGTGCATAATATTGTGGCTGAGCGGGCCCCCAACCCTTGCTCGTGATCTACGACGATTCGACGCCAATGGTTTTTGACCTGGCCGGTCGTTAGCAAGATTCCCAGTTTACGGAATCACTTACAGCCCCATTGTCAAACTCTCCCAAAAAAAGGAAAGTTGATAACTATTAAATAAATAAAAATTAAGAAATTTAAATTCTATGACTGAATTTAAAATAATATTTAAGATTGTTTAAGCTTCGTGCCAAGTTCCCACTGCATATAGAACTGTAGATAAATAATTGGAATTTATATTGTTCTACAGGTTACAATTTCTGTATAAAAAATTTTTTCTTAACATCATTGTTTTAGTGGTACTTAAGAGAATTATCATGCTAAATTTTAAACATTTATAACTTTGTGTAGAAAAGTTGTTAGTATTTGAAACCCCGTAATTGATTATTCATGCGTCGTTGCTCAAATTTAAACAATTTCACCATAATTTCACAGGAACTTTGTGTCTGAGAAGAGCAACAATATATTTGAGCAAAAATATTGTCTCTAACATGATTTTAATTTACAAAAAATTCCTATTTATTATCACACCGCAGAGTTTCACCCAATAAAATTCAATTTTGCCAGGAAAGTATTTACTTTAGAGAAATAGTTTTCATTATAAAAAGTTTCTATTTTAGCCGTTATTTTCATTAATTAAAAAATTTCTTCTCTTTTAGATCATATTTTTGAAGATATGGCAGATAGATTTTTTTCCAATTTTTTC
Organism: Belonocnema kinseyi; assembly: GCF_010883055.1. Lineage (NCBI taxonomy): Eukaryota > Metazoa > Arthropoda > Insecta > Hymenoptera > Cynipidae > Belonocnema > Belonocnema kinseyi. The sequence goes on along the minus strand of NC_046657.1, from coordinate 93,143,652 downwards.
GCATATTAGTTGCTATTGTGCAATAAATATTCATCGGAGGGCAAATATGTTCCAACGTTTTTTATTCGTCCTGTAATGAGCTAATAAAGTGCAAAAAAAAATCGAAATAAGTTTAATGGAAAATCATTAATTCGGAGTAATTAAAAAATTGTTTAACTGCGAATATCTCGAGAACACACAATCTGCCGAAGCCGCACCACACCGATTCGGAATCAGGTGATCATTCTGAATACGAATCACTCAAAATATTTTGGCGAAAGTCTGGACAAAGTCTTTGGTCTGGACTAAAGGCAGCGTACCAAAGTTCTAAAATTGTTCTAGAAATGTTACATATCGGTTGTCACAGAGCTCTAAATATATTACAGATTTGTTACACAACATTAGTAATTGACTTTTAGAAATGCTACAGATCGGTTGTAACAGCGTTCTAGATGTGTTGCAGAATTGTTACATAACATTGGTAACCGAGTTCCAGAAGTGTTACAGATCGTATGTCTCAGCGTTCTAGAACTGTTACAGAATTGTTCTAGTGTATAGGGGATGACATAGTTACTCGCAAGTTCGTAGCCTGTTCTAGAACAAGTTCTTTTGTGTACTCGACAGTTCCAGATCTGTTCTGTAACCGTGTTTGCTGTGTATTGAATTCAGAAAAATTAAGAATTTGTATTCCTATCAATAAGCGATTTTTCCTCCGTCTAAAAATCCTCCAACGGGAACAGAAAAAGTGCAAATCCTATTCCTCTCAATCGGCTTAACAAAATTTAACGGAAGCTTTTATTTAACATATTTTCCATTATTAAATCTTTTTATAACTTATAAATTCGAAAAATATTCGAATTTATATTTATTCATATTTTATTAATTTATTTAAAAGTTTTAAAAAATGCATTACAGAAATCTATTTAAATGTGTGAATTAAATTAATTTTAACTCTAGAGAGGCAGACTTGAATTGATAAAAATTAAAATTTCAAAGTTTATATTCCACATGAAGGAGTTAAAACAATTTATTACATATATTTTTTGAACTTATTAGGAGGAATTAAATAATCTCAAAACATGAACACTTTTAGGGAATACAAGACATCTCTGTGAGGCGTATCTGTTGTACAATTACAAGAAATTAAATATATTAAAAACACGTTCTCTTTTGGGGAATAGGAAACTATGCGACAGATGGAAAAGTCGCGTACCATTGTGTTATCAGTTCTTTTGTAAACGAATACGCCCAAGAAAGGCAAGTTTCCATTTTGTTTAATTTCCATTGTGAACTGGATATTAGGATGAAATCGAAAAACTTATTTAGTTCATCTCGTCCATATCGCCAGATGACAAAAGTGTCATCAACTTAACGGAATCAAAATTCCGGTTTAAGTTTGGCTTGGTTGAAAATTTTAGTTTCTACATGTTTCATAAAGATATTGTCTTTTACATGTGATATTGTGGATCGCATTGCTGCCCCTGAGGTTTGTTCGTAGAATTGGTTATTGAAAGAGTAGTAAGTATTATTGAGCAGTGTTATATCAAAGGAATCAGCTCGGAAGGGAAGTTTGTAACGAGGCGCTAGTCATTGAGAAATCTTAGATTGCTGTGCTGGAAATATTAGGAGAACTCTTTGAGGAACGCTTAGAAATCTGGGAAATCTTTCATGAAGCATATACATATTTACAAGTGCGTGATGCACACGTTGGCTCGATGAGTAGAACAAACGACCGACTCTATCCGAACGCCGCCGAGCTTATAGGTGAGCCTGATTTCTGACAAAATTGGTGACAAAAAGCCATTTCCTGTAATACAAAAACCTCTATAAAACGCGCAGTTTTTAATTTATCCATTTATCTTATGATACTTTATTACTCCGTTTTTAATGTGAAATAACAGTTCTTGAAAAATATTTTAGAATATTTGGAACTAAAAATCAAATTTTACTTATTTCAGAATGGGCTTTAAACTTTTGGTCCTTTAATAATCAAAACGTTTAAAAACGATCTAAAAGTGATAAATAATTCATAAAATAAAGTACAAAAATTCTTTAATAACCTCAATGGTAAACGAATAATTTTATGCTATACAAAAATTTCCATAAAGTGCACAGTTTTCAATGTATAAAATTCTTTAATCATATTTTTTTATTCATGTCAGTTTTAAACACGGAATAACTTTTCCAAAACAAACATTTTAAATATGTAAAGCAAATAATTGAATGCCACTTATTTCACAAAAAGAGCTCAATAACTTTTTTTTTATAGATTTAAACCGTTCGAAAAATATCTAAAACGGATAAAAAATAAACAGCAGTGCAGTTAAAAGACATTTTAATAACTTTTGGAGAAAAAAAATTTCTGCTGTATAAAAACCTCCATAAATGCACACTTTTCGATTGATTTAATTATTTGATAAAACTTTTTATCTTGGATTTTAATTTAAAATAACAATTCCTAATCAATAAATTAAAATGTTTATAAGCTATGTAAAATTTATGAAAGCACATTTGCTACAGATACAACTTTTTACATTCTCATCAAGAGAAGGTATTAGATTTGTGTAAAATTTGCCCCCCCCCCCCATTTTTGTCAAATGTCCACGTTTTGAGACCCCCTGAATCCGAAAACAGGTTCTTACGAACGTGTCTGTCTGTGTGTGTCTGTAGATTTTTAGTTTGCTAACACGATAACTTTCGAAAGAATTGACAGATTGGATTGGCCTTTGGTATACTCTTTTAGTGTCCTAAAATAAAGGTCAAGTTCGTTAGCCAACCATTTTGGGTGAACATTCAAAAAGTGAGTGTATTAAAAAAATTTTTGAGACCACTTTTTTTTAATTCAAACATTGTCTGTACGGATATTCATAGTATTCAATCATACGAACAATTTATCCTAATGACTTTTTTCATAAAAACAAAATATACCACAGTATTAGCATTTACAAAATTTCAAAAAACACACGAAAATTAACATTTTAAGCCAAATAACGCATGATATGAAAAAAAGTCACGAGAAGAAATATTTTTGAAACCACATTTTTTCAAGATTTCAAAATTCTATGTACAATTATTCACAATTCTTAGAAACTCAAACAATTTATCCCCATGACTTTTTTCTGTAGAAACAAAATTATCAGAGTTAGAGCATTTTAAAAATAAAAAAAAATAAAATAAAATGAACATTTTAAGCCAAACAACGCACGATATGAAAAAAGGCACAAAAAGAAAAACGTTACTTTTTGAAAGCCCTACAAGCTTATGATAACAACTTTTTTAATTTGGTCTAATAGTTGAAAATTCCAAATTTGATTGTACCAAAAATAATAAAACATCCAAAAATTCCATTTTTTGGTCAAACTATGCAATATACGAAAAAAAATGAACAAGCTAAAATTGCGCGCCCTGGAAAGACCTACAAATTTAAAATAAATCATTTTTCGATGGGATGCGTAGATTTTGTTTTTAGTCGTAAAAAAAACATTAAAAATAAAAGAATTAATTTTTTGCACTAGCGACACAAGCTACGGAAAAAAATAAGACAAAACTTGTTCATCCAAAAAAGAGCTATAATTTTTGATAGGACACGTAGTTTTTGCTTTAGACGTAAAAATTAACATTCAAAATAAAAATATTAAATTTTTTTGAAAATGACACAACGTACAAACTACAATTAACAGACAAAAAATTTTCGCCTGAAAAAATGTATTAATTTATTATTAATCATTTTTAGATAGGACGAGTAGATTTTTTTTTATTGTAAAAAAATAAGATCAAAAATAAAAAAATTAAATTTTTGGAAAAAGGACAGAAAAGACGAAAGAGGACACAGGATCGTAT
>NC_046657.1:93114959-93139733 GCF_010883055.1 Belonocnema kinseyi | reverse complement strand
GCATAGTATTTTTTATTTAATCGTAAAAAACAAGATTAACAATAAAAATAAATGATAAAAAGAAGAATATAAGAATTAGTATTATTCAATTTTTATGCATATTATGAAATGTAATGATATAAATTTATTGAAATGATGCATGATTAAGCGCAGCTTAGAATACAATTTAAAGCAAAATAAGAAATAATTATATAAATAATCATGATAAATACATTTTGCTCTTTATTTTGCAATGTTTGAATAAGCAATTCCAGGCGGAGTTACATAAGAAATGTATCATGTTTAATATAAAAGTGTTATGTATAATGTAGAAAAGTTGACAGTTTGGACAAATCGAGTGTGAAGCACGAGATACGTGATCAGAATGTGTTCGTTAAAGCCGAAAGCGCTTTAACAAAAGAGAGTTCAAAATCACAAAATTATAGTTGTCAGTCCGTTGACCTTTGATTTTAAAAGGTGTGTCCACGAATGCGGGAGAAATAAAAATACCGAGCGCGTAGCGTGATATAAATACGTTATCGAGCGCGAGAATTAACAGTCGCGCGCCCTAGGCGCGATCATACTTGCGAGCGAAGCGAGCCGCGTGAGCAGGGCACGATGAGAATGAGCCCGCGTAGCGGACAGATTTTTTCATTTTATTTTGCACGATGCACATAGTCAAAAACGCGTTTAACGAAAATATATTATTTTTAATCCGATTAATTTATATCTGATTATTCACCAACAATCCACATAGAGCCTATTAGAGAAGCAATTTTGTACTTGTGCAACTTACGATAAAATACAAACTAATAGATAGCTGATAGAACCACCTTGGAGGATTAATCGCTCAAGCGGAATTTTTAGAACCTGAATTGTGAGTTAATTAATAATTCTGTCGAATAAAATAAAATCTGATAGTTTTATTTAAAAATTATTATTACCAAATTTGTAAATATTTTTTGTCTGAACAACTTTTGTCTATTAATTTTTTTTTCGCACCATGTGTCGTTTTTCAAAAAATTTTAATTTTGTAATGTTATTTTTTAGGATTGAATCCAAAACTACGCATTTTATCAAAAAATCATTTTCAAAAAATGTGTAGCTCTTTTTTTGAGTGAAAAACTTTGTCTAATTTTTTTTAGCTTGTGTCGTTTGTCTAAGGATTTAATTTTTTAATTTGTTAGAACTCTCTGTTGGGACTTCACAAACAATGCATGAAGTTTATTTCCGAGACGTAAGGTATCGTTACAATACGCAATGTTATCATTTTTAACTGCTGGTATTGTAACATTGCCAAATGTGTAATATCAGGGTAGCCACTATTTTTAAAATTTCCGTCTTCCAGTTCTCCCGGTAAATATTCGTGATTTCTCCCGATTTATAAAAAAATTAAATCTCTTCGCTAAATACAATTTTTGTATCTGATAAAGAAAAATGTAAAGATGCATTTTATTACGCACTAAAAGTAATTTCACGCGCGCAATTCGCGCGTTCACGTATCTGGATTTTTAATTTCAAACATGAAAAATATGCAAATTTAAAAATCAATTTCAAATCCAATTTTTTAACATAATATTACAAAACTTTTACAATAATTAATCATTTCTAATTGAAGGCTTCTGAAATGAAAAAATTATTGCCTGATATTGGACATCTTAATAAGAAAAAGGAAGGAAATTGTATAATTTCTAGATCGAAGCCCTGCAAAGTAAATAATTTCATTTTAGATTGAAGGGCAAATTTAAAAACCGTAGAAATTGTATATTTTAAAATTATATCATTGAAAATTCAGAGGAATTTAAATTGTACGATTAAATAGAAATTTTAAAGGGGAAACATTAAACATGAATATATAGAATATAGTCACCAAAAATTGTGATATAAAACTTTTTTATAATCAAACCCTTTAAAACTGTAATTATTTTATGTAAATTTAAATCACTTGAAAACTAATCATTTTTAAATTGCGAATTCCAAATTGGGAATTTCATTTTCAATTTTTTTTTGGGAATTCCAAATTCTACCAATTTAATTTCAGTTGCAAAATTGAAACCTATCAAAAGCAAAAATTTTTAATTCAGCGTTCCAAATGTAAATTCAGAACTTTAAAATTATGTTAACCATTTAAAATTATCGAAATTATGCGGTTATTCCTGTATCAATTTTGGTTAAACAGTATAATTTTGGTATTTTTTAAAAATTTTAAACCCAATTTTTAAGTTATTAATATCAAATCTTCCTTTAGAACTATTATTAACACTCGAAATTTCCCAATTAAATATTTGCCAACTTGAAATGATTTATTAGTTTAAGGCTTCACTAAAAAATCGGAAAATTTCAAGATATTACTTTGAAAATTCAAATAAATAATAAACAACAAGAATGGTGCAATATGATTCCATTTTTTGAAATTGTACAATTTTAAGCGTTGCAGTTTAAAATTGCTATATCTTTACATCTAAAATTATATAATTCAAAACTAACTATCAGGCCTTTATTATGAAATTTTTGACTATTTTGAATAATTATTTGAATTTGAAACTACAATATTGTGAAATTTTTAATTTGAAACAACCAAGACTTGAATTAAAAATTAATTTAAGAAAAACTTTAATTTCAAGGCCTCAGATCAAACTTTTTTAGAATAGCCCATTCAAAACCATAATTTTGAAAAAATATATAGACATTTTAAAGATGATAAATATATTATTATATTATTCTAAGAACTTTGAAAATTATATGCTTTCTAAATAGGCACTTTGAAAAAATTACAAAACGCATTAATTATGAAATACGGTAAAACTCCCGGGGTAATATTTTTCTCCCGACTTTATCCTGGTTTTCTCCCGGTGAAAGTTTCTCCCGGTTCTCCCGGATTGGTGACCACCCTGACTATATACTGTTGAAGGCAAAAGTTAAAAGAAAAAAAAATGTTAATTAAAGTTCTATTCACATTAAAAATCACAACTGAATAACAATAACGTTTATTTTTGAGTCGTTGATAAAAGTTTCAGGTATAAAACTTCTCTGTACATTCATTAAACGTAGATTACGGAACACAGTCTCCAAAACCTGCAGCGAGCCCGAGCATCGACAATAATTACAACTTAACATTGCAGCTTTCGGTGTATCTTTTACTCGAAAATATGGATTACGTACGAACAGAAATCCATTAGAACTTAAATATCGTTATCACATGGCGAGATATTTTTATTTCTCTATGAACTACGCCGTGAGATTGCGACGGGATTGTTTTCTTTATTACTTTATTTAAGTATTCCGTCAACGCACTACCTAAGATCTGTCGATAGTGGTCACTGGACGATATACACTGATATTACTGAAAATATCAGATCACTTCCTTATCAGCTCTATGAACTACCTTTAAAATGGAATCGTTTCCGTTGCTACTAGAAATTATGGAAATCAAATTTGTTCAAAATTCTAAACAGTTTAATAGATATTATATCGATTCTTCGCCGACTTCATTAAAATGTAAATGCAAGACAAGAGTATGCATTATAAAATTAAGCAACAACTGAAAGAGTAAAGTGAAGAAATAAAATTAAAACGAAAAAAACAAACATTAAGGATGTGGAAAAAATGCAAATATTTTGAACGAATCAGATCGTTATTATTGGTTAAACGTAATCTGAACCAGAATATGTAGGGGCATTATTGAAACTACTTTTGTATGTATTTATCGACCAAACTGATATTTCTTCGCACAAGTAAAAATCTGATTTCTACCAACATTAGTTTAAACAGTAAATCTCAGTTCGAGACATTTTTCTATATACAACAAGTGAGAAGCGATGTGAGAATTTTTACAATGGAGCTTAATGTTTAAATGAAGTTGAAACTTAGTCCCTCCTTCACAATTGAGAAGAAACAAATGCACAGCTTTTATGGCCACTTTGAATTCTTGATTAGCACTTTTAAGGACTAGGCTTTTCTCGAGATGCCTAAAAATACTTCGAGTACAATTTTCTTTATACCAGGTCACAAAAGCCCTGAGACAATGAAACTGAAGAAACCAATTAAAATCTGTTATAGAGAAATAATTTTTCTATAAGTTATAACGGATTTAAATTGATGGTATCAGTGACAATATTTTGCAGAATTCCTACGTTTCACTGAACGCAGTGGGAAAATTAGTTTAACTAAAGGAGTCGTCCAGGGCTAGGGTTGCAGAAGAATTTTTACTATCGGGAGATCGCATTGCTAGATAACGTTTTCGCAAGATCTCCTGTAAATCGTTGCATGGACTGTCTTCTCGCTTTATTTTCAATGGTCGACCGCCAGGTGATCTGGAAAAGTAAAATAAAAAATTATTAAGTTGTGGTTAATTCAGGGACTCGGACGAAACTCGTCATATTAGAATTATGGAAATTGGACGTTTCAAAGAAATTGAAAATATAATATTCCTAATTAAAATCAATTAATATTGAATAATTAAAAATTGACAAAGTTTGAATTTGCATAATCTAAAATTCAAAATGATTAAAATTTGACAATTTGAAATTGAAAACTAAATTGAATCTTCGAAAGTAAAAGCTTCTAAAACTCTAGACTTTTAATTTTCTGTTACATAAAAAAAATCCTAAAAGAACGTTTAAAATTAATACAAACTTTCAATGGTACACATTAACCCGAATCCGCCCACAGTGCCATATATGTTTCGCATTACACATAAAACGAAAATCGCGTTTGCTGTTGTTCTTTGAGCTTAAAACCCGCGCGCCACCGCACAGTGGGTCAAAATGGACAAAATTCAATCCTCACGCGAATTTTTAATGTATTTGGATAAAATAAATTTTGTAGTACTCCTTAGGTAGTCAACTAACATCTACGACTGCCATTTTTGCACAAAAAAAACAATAAAACATTAAAATCATTTCTTTTTCACTATTAAAAATTGTTTTTTTCTTCTAAAAAATACTTTTATATATATATATATATTTGATGTAGTTTTTAAGAGAATAACTGAGGAACTTTAATGTAATAATATTGAAAAAAAGGTTTTCTAAATAAAAGTTTAGTTTTTTAAATCATAGTAATTTTGTGAATTTGGCGTGTTTAATTTTTTTTTCTTTTCTACATGGTCAAAATTAACAAAAGTAGCAGTCGTAGGTATTAGTTGACTATCTAACGAATATTATACAATTTATTTTATCCAAAACCGTTAAAAATTCGCGTAAGGATTGAATTTTGTCCATTTTGCCCCACTGCGCACGCCTTATATCAACGGGGTAACATGCCAGAGTGGCCCTCCAGTCTCCAGAATTTTTTTTAAGGCAGTATAGAAGTCAGATAACAACCCCTTAACGTTTCACAACGATATCTCAAGAATGAAAATTTTAGAGGATTCGGGTTAACAATAACACTTTTCAAAATTAAATCAATCTAATTTTATTTGCAAAATTAAAACTAATGAGAGAGAAAAATTTAAATTTTAGCGTTCAACATGGGAATTCAGAACCCTTAAATTATAAATATTTAAAATTAAAGAAATTATTGAATTACTGAGGTATCCATTTCAGATAGTTAAATTTCAAACTTATGGCAAGTCATAGACTCGGACAGGACTTTCCGGACAACTCATGCAAATGTGCAACTTATTAAAATGAGTATCTTTTGTTGAGAATTATTGATAAAATTACGCATATTTAAGGATACGTGCGAAAAATCTAGAGCTTAAACAAATCGATCGGTTTTGACGATTTAGATTTTTATGATTTAGAAATTACTGGCAGCGCGCGAGCGATGACTGCAGAACTAACGGTTATTATTTTTTGTATTCGAGAAAATAGGCTACGCGTAAAAATATTTAAATGAAGAAAAACTGTGTTTTAAAAGTAAGTAAGTAAGCATCATTCTACTAGTAGAAGCTGCTGAAAGTGAAGGTAAAAAAATCGTGGGGTATCTAACACCCAGTGTGCAATTTGTGAGTGGAAAAGTAATTTTGGAGCAAATTTTTGTTTTGGACATTTTATTGACTTTTGTTTACTTTCGAACGTAAGTATATCATATGAAGTGAAATAATTATTTTTTTCGATTATTTCGCACTTTTTTTCTTTGTAGATGGCTTATAACTTACGGCAGCGCGTCATTCTAGAGCAGACTGTGAATGTGCGGAATAAAATATAATTGTTAAAATACAGTTATATATGTCTCTTTTCTCAATTTCTTGTATTTTTATAGTATTACACGTCAAAGCTCGTCAAGTTTATAATAATAAATCGATTTAAGAGCAAAAAATCTGATTCATCATTTTATCATAAAATTGACTTTTCAACTGTGCAAATACATATATTTTTTTAAAGCGCCCATGTTGCAATATTTTTTTTATGAAAGTACACTATTTCAAACATATAGCCATACATTCTAAGGTTAAAATAATTAAAATTGCGTGATTTATGAATTTTTAAGTAAAAAACTCTTTTTTCACTTGTTTTTTTTCAATAATTTTTTTAACAAACTTAAAATAAATAAATGGCTATAAAATTAACTCTACCTTATAAAAGATACCTTAAACTATATCGGATAATTTTATTGTGTCAGAATATTCAAAAGGGGTTAAATAGTACATGATTAAATACGCTGGAGTGTTCAACACCCACGATGCACTTTACTGTTTTTACCATGTATGCACTTTAAGGTTTAAATCATAGTTTATTTATCCAATAACTTTTTCTGATCAAAGAATTTGCCAGTAATATTTTCTTTGATACTTATGAGTTAAAGCAATAGTAACATGCAGCAAGTTGGATTATTTCGTTTTAATGACACTTATTTTGTTTCACGAAATTCGTACCGGTTAAATATGACAGGAGGCTCACGCATTCCCCTTTTTCATAATTTCTGGGTTAAATGGGATTTCAAAAGTTATCACTTAAGAAGGTAAACAGCGAGTGTCCTCTACTATAAAGTACATAACATAGTGTCCAACGCAGTTCATCCGCGCACTTATTAAATTAACAAGAATTAAAAAATGCCTACATTTAGCGAAACTGAAATTTTTAAAATTACATTTCGAATTCATTTCGAACAAGTTGTACAAATACCGTTTCAGTGAGTGAGAAGTTGGTTCAAGTTGAATCTTTCCTTTTGCTTTTACTTTATTCTTTTGTTAAATATTTGTCTCTTAATGGGCTGGAAAGGAGGTAAGTCGGAAATCGTGCCGATCTACTCCGAGTGAAAAAGCAAACATATCGACTGAAAAACATTGTGATAAAGAAAGAAATAGGATCAGATTCTCGATTTTAGGTTCTTTATGGAATTTTTTTAATGCAAAAGGAAAGAAAAAGTAAAAAGGTAAAAAAAATTAGAATATATAAAAACGGGGGTGTACTGTGAAGCATCAATATTTTAAAACCTTTCCTGGCAAAGTTTGAAGAAGAAAAATTTCGAGACGAGTCGAGCCGGATTCTTTTCGTGTCGAGTTAGTTCGGACATTCGCGTACTAAAAACTCTCGAGCTACTCGAGGTTCTTCAAGCTTCCAAAAGTACAACACTTCTATCTTTAAAAAAGGTAAATTATGTTAACAAAATTTTATTAACAGGGTGGTCACTATTTCTGTAATTTTTTTCTGCCGGTTCTCCGGGTAGAAATTCGGGTTTTCTCCCGGTTTAAAATATATACTGCTGTTGCGAAAAGTGCAGTTTTCTCAAGTATATAAGCAATCATAATAAGTAGAATGAGAAAAATTTAATGCCTCGTGAAGGAAAATGCAAATATTTTATTATATAATTTTTAAAGGAGCATTTAATCATCGAAACAAGTTTATTTAACAACTATTTGCAAGCTGAACACAACATATTTATACGTAAAGTATTTTAATAGTATAACATTTTATATTATTTTAATTTAATATTTATATTTAGGAATATAACTTATGATCATTAGGGAGAGCTCTATAAATATAAAATCACAGATTGTAACAACTTTAACTAACTTAGAAGATTATCGATTCAGGTAACTTTTTAAATTTTCCAAGTTTTTAATTTATCAAATTTTATCATTAGGCAGTCTATATAGACAGTCTATAGACTATAGAACCTCCAGAACAGTCTATTATGCGAACTAGTACGCTCGTACACGAAACGTAATGTGGGTGGTCAACCAATTCCAATTAACTACCGATTTCGTGATTGGTTGTTCGGACACACGGCGCTACGAAACCGCGACTTTTGAAATGCGAGAAAGCTCCCGGTGTACGTTTCTCCCGACTTTCTTCCGGTTCGGTGGCCACTCTGATTAAGGTTGGATAGTAAGGGTTCTGGTTGCTGACACACAAATTTTGAGATCAAAATTTGGATTCAAGAAACAAAAATAAATAATGTCCAGTAGGTTAGATCAAGAAAAAAAATTGTTTATAATTTTATAAACAAACTATTGAACAAAAGTGATTTTTTCGTGATTCGCAATGATTAGCTATATTATTTAGGCAACTTTTGGAAACAAATTAACATTTTAGCCATTCTTGTATGAATAGGCATATTTTTTTGCGGGACTTCCGGGACTTCTTGCTATCATATTCTTTATAGTGATAAAAACGGTTAATTGCAGAAAGAATTTTTATAAACAACTGCACGTTTTCACCATTGAATCAAAATAATAAACATTAGAGATGGGACGAGCAGTAGAATACCTGATGTTTATTGCCCTCCAACCTCCTGCACACTTCGGCTGGTATTTTTCTGCACGCCGAAGTTGCAATAAATCACTACCGCGATTTGCCGAATTTCTCCTGCAAACTTCGGCAGTACGCCGGCCGTCCTTCTTACTCCTTCCTCCGGTCATAACAATTGAAACATATGTGCGCTCAAGGGACCAAGCCTTTAAACTTTCTTTACTTAAAATTAGCCCGGACGCCATACCCACTTCCGTCGGATTCGCGTTTGATATGCAATGTTGTTAATGATTATTGTTCAGGCTGATCTCCTGATTTCGAACCTGCGTGATATCCCTCTGGCATTTATGGCGTTCTCGAGATATAAGCGATTACTTAAATTTTCATTATCAATTAATTATTGAATGACCGTTCAATATTTAAAAAAAAATTTCTTTTGCGTTATTGTAGAGATAAAGAAGTGGAATAAAAAGTTGTCCTGAAACTTATTCGATGAGATCACTAGTTTTTGCAAAAAAAAGCGTTAATAGGTAAAATAATGGACAAAAATTAGTATCCTTTCTGTGCTGAGTAATATTATTTTATTTGAATTTTTTGTTTAGAGTCGAAAATATGAGTTAAAACGAACAATTGTCATAATAGACGCTATTTCTCTAAAGTTAATCATTTTAAAGATAGAATGGTTTTAATTAACGAACGAAAAATGCCTTTTAATTAATAGTTCTGTTTCTCGACACTGATTTGTTTTATTACGAAACGTTTACCACAGAAGCGTTCTTTAATTCTATAATAAATATATTTTCGTATGAAGTCGATGAAAAATTAATTATTTTGATATAATTAGGCATCAATACTTAAACAATCTTTTTAACTTGACACATCTTCACGGGTAAAAGATATAAAGGAGTCAAAATTTGCATAGTGCTTCTTGTAATCTCTCTGAAACCAGTAATACCATTTGTAATCGAAATCTATTAATATTCGCACCTGTAAAGGTAATATGAAAATATCTTAAATAAAATCGCTTCTAACTTTTTTTTTATGTGTCCTACGAGATTGGGATAAAGTTTAAATAATTCAAAAATTGAATTGGAATCCATTCATAATATTTATTTTTTAAAATTTTGATTCTCTGTAGAATTATCAATGATAATTTTTTATTTTATTTTTTTTGTGGTGGCTTGGCATTAGGTACAATAGGCTAGCTACTCCCTGGTGGGCTGGCACGGACACGTAGCGCGAAAATGTACACCGAAGGTTCAAAACGCAAAGGTCACATCATAAAATATGTAAGTCTACGCCTTTGCGTTTTGACCCTTCGGTGCTTATGTTCGCGCTGCGTGCCCATGCCAGCCCAAAAGGGAGTAGCTAGCCTATTGCACCTAATGCCAAGCCACCACAAAAAAAATAAAATAAAAAAATTATCATTGATAATTCTACAGGGAATCAAAATTAAAAATAATAAATATTATGAATGGATTCCAATTCAATTTTTGAATTATTTGAACTTTATCCCACCCTCGTAGGACGCATAGAAACAAAGTTAAAAGCGATTTTATTTAAGATATTTTCATATTACCTCTATAGGTGCGAATATTAATAGATTTCGATTCCAAATGATATCACTGGTTTCAGAGAGATTACAAGAAGCACTATGCAAATTTTAACTCCTTTATATCTTTTTCCCGTGAAGCTGTGTCAAGTTAAAAAGATTGTTTAAACATTGATGCCGAATTATATCAAAATAATTAATTTTTCGACGACTTCATACGAAAATATATTTATTATAGAGTAAAGAAAAGTTTTGTGTTAAACGTTTCGTAATAAAACAAATCACTGTCGAGAAACAGGACTATTAATTAACAGATATTTTTCGTTCATAAATTAAAACCCTTCTATCTTTGAAATTATTAACTTGAGAGAGATAGCGTCTATGACGAAAATTTTTCATTTCAACTCTTATTTTCGATTATAAAAAAACTTTTTTTTAAATAAAATAATATTGCTTAGCACAGAAAGGATACTAATTTTTATCCGATATTTTACCTATTAACGCTTTTTTTGCAAAAACTATGGATCTCATCGAACAACTGTCAGGACAACTTTAATTCCTTTTCTTTTCCTCTACAATAATGCAAAAGAATTTTTTTTTTAATATTGAACGGTAATTCAATAATTAATTGATAATGAAAATTTAATTAATCGCTTATATCTCGAGAACGCCATAAATACCAGAGGGGTATCACGCAGATTCGGAATCAGGAGATCAGCCTGAACAATAATCATTAACAACATTGCATGTCAAACGCGAATCCGACGGAAGTGGGTATGGCGTCCGGACTAAATGTATCTGTAGTATATCTATATATACTGCATTCATATTTTCGGTGCCCTTGGAGTTTCTAGTTTTAGGATTTCTTAGATTTCTCAATTTTCTTATAATTCTGTTTGGATTAAGTCACTTAAGAAAATAGCAATATCAGGATTGGGAATCTTAGGTTTCATTTAAATTAATTTCATAACATTTTTGTAATATTTCATTTGATTTAATTTCTCTTTATATATTTTGTGCTTCTGTTTCATCGTATGATAGATAGACATCCTAAATACGCAATAATTGCAATTCAATTGTAATATTTATAAAAATTGAATTCAAGGAAAATAACTTTTTTTCGAATTTTACATGGAAACTATTTCTTTAATTTCTTGTTTTGTAATTAAATTAAATTAGATTGTATGCAAAGGATGCTCTTCATTAATGTAAATTTAGCTATATGATTACTCTTTTGTGTAGAGTATGAAAGTTTTGTTGGACTAACACCATTTTTTTTAAATGTTTACGCAACGGAATATGGTTTTTAAATTGGCTAATGGTTACGGCTATCGCTGATATCACGTGACATTGACAAAGGCAAGGGATGGGGTCCTTCACTCATGTACGTAATTTTTGCAAATTCACACAAACTTTCTCCTGAAAATCATCTTTTTAGTTATAAATTTTATTATTTGGTTGAAAATGTAAGAATTTTCTTTAAAGGTCATCCTTTTCGGTTGCAAATTCAATTGTTTTGTGAAAAATGCATCTTATTGGGTTAAAAATTCCACTCCTTTCGTAGAACATTAACCTTTTGTTTAAAATTCGTAATTTCCTGCTGATATGTCAACTGAGATCTTTTTTGGACGAACACTATTTTTTCTGAAACTTTTTCTTTTTTATTTCAAAGCTCATATTTTTTAGTATAAATATTGCATCTTGGATAAAACTGTAATTGTTTTGTTGAAAATTAAACTATTTTTTAGAAAATTTGCTTCTTGCTTATAATTCGTATTTTTGTCTTGAAAAGTCAATTAAAATCTTTTTCGATGAAAATTCTACTCTTTTTTTGAAAATTTGTCTTTTTGATTTCAAAATTCACCTGTTTTAGAAGAAATTTCATCTTTCTTAAATAAAAATGCAACTGTTTGGTTGAAAATTTGACAATTTTGTAGAAAAAATCATCCTTTTTGGTTAAAAATTTCGCTCTTCTGTTGAAAATTTAAATGTTTCGTAGATAATTTAATTTTTGTTTTTATTGAATATTTTGGTGTTAAAAAAAAAACTGAAAATTTTTTCTGGATGAACATTAAAATAAAATTTTTCTTGAACTAAAAATTCATCTGCTTTAAGAGAAATTTTATCTTCCTTGGACAAAAATGCAACTGTATAATTGAAAATTCTACTGCTTTGTTGAAAATTTAACTATTTTATAGGAAATTTACTTTTTGTTTAAATTTTATATTTTTACGTTTAAGAGTCTCGTTTTTTATCAAAAATGCATCTGTTTTCGTACAAATTTTTATCTTTCTTGGATAAAAATTCAACTATATGGTAGAGAATTGAACTATTTTTTTAAAATAAATATTTCTGGCTGAAAAATTTTTTAGCTTTGGATTGAAAATTCAAATTTTTTCGTAGCAACTTATTTTTTTTTTACAAAATTCATATTTTGACCTAGCAAGTCAATTGGATTTTTTTAAATGAAAAATCAACTATATTAAAACTTGTTTTTTAAAAATCTATTTTAAGAGAAATTTAATATTTTTTAAATAAAAAATGCAACTATTTGGTAGAGAAACCAACAATTTTGTCCAAAAGTCATCCTTTAGTAAACAATTCGTCTTTTTGGATTGTACATTAAATTTTTGTAGTAGAAATTTATTTTTTTTTAAATTCATATTTTAATTGCGAAAACTGAAAAGCCAACTGAAATCTTTCGTAACAGAAAATTCAACTATTTTTTTGAAAATGTACCTTTTTGATTAAAAAATTAATGTGTTTTAGTAGAAGTTTCATTTTTTTAAATTTATAATTCAGCTACTTGGGTAAAAGTTCAACTTTATTCTTTAAAATTAATTAATTTTTTTTTGAGTGAAGGCAATTATAACAATTTAGAAAATGTTTTATTTCTTTCATGAGTGAAAAATATTTGTAGAAATTTCGTGATTTTGGTTTATATTTTTTTTTATAAATTTCATCTTTTTTTATTGAATTATAAACTATGATACTACTTAGTTGAGGGTTTATCTTTTTAGGTTAAAAATTTAACTTTTTATTGGAAAAGCCTTTTTTTGTTTAAAATTAATTTTTTAATTGAAAATGTAATTAGTTTTACATTTTTTTGAGGTTGACCTTTTTTTATTAAAAATTTGTCCTTTTTTGGTTAAAACAAAAACATTTTCTTGGTTTGAAATTGCATGTTTTTTTTCAGTAAAAATGTATCAGCTTCGTGGAAAATTAATTTCTGATGAATTCATATATTTAACCCTTAAATGACACACCTCCAAAAAATAACGTAGCTGACACTTGGGGTCTTTTGGGCCCCAACGTTTTTAAACTGTTGTAAAAAGTTTAATTTTTTATATTTTTGTTAAGAAGTTTTTTTGGGTATTCTTTCACATCTCTTCTGAATAATCAATCAGTATAGTAACTTAAATTTTATTTTTAACACTTTGAAAAACAATGAAAAAGTCATGGAATTTACGAATTTTTATATTCGTTCAAAAATGGTCTGGGGTCCAATGGACTCCCAGTGTCATTTATGGGATATATATATATATATTTTTTTTTTTAAATCAATTTTTGTAGGGAAATTCATTTTTTGGCTTAAAGGTTTAACAATTTAGAAAAACTTATATTTCTGTCATGAGTGAAAAATCTTTATTTGTTGAAAATTCGTCATTTTGGTTTGCGTTTCTTTGATATATTTCATCTTTAACTGTTTGAAACTAGTATGTTAAACATTTATTTATTTTGTTGAAAAAACATGCCCACAGAGCTATTTAGCACAGTTCTTATAGAGAAAGACACACATGTGAGTTGTATGTGAATCTCAATTCGCTACTATTAAAAATAAATTTGAAGAAAACATTGAGATCATCATTTATCAAATAAAAATGTCATTCACTACACTCATGTCTCTTATGTTATTTTATTATCTACATAAAATAAATCAATTATATTTCATTTACAAATCACCTCGAAAATTAAAAGTAAATATAATTCCACATTAATTTTTTTTTTAAATTCTGATTTTCTTTCAAATTAATTTAAATTAAATTTTAATTAATCAAAAGTAAATATAATTTCGGTATGAAAATTTTTTTAAATTCTTATTTTCTCAATATTGAATTGCTGACATTGAATTCTAAACTCAAAAGGAAAAGTAAATTAAGCGTTTGCAGAAAGAGTCAGAAGACGCAGAAAAAAATGGTTTCAGGGCTTCAGGTACTTGACGCCGGAGTTTGCAGTAGGATAAAAAACGCAGTATACCTCCGGTCGAAATTACTGCCTACTGCTTCCTCCGGCGGACGGAGGGAGCAGGAGCCGAAGTTTAAAACTCGAGGCCGGCAAGCAGGAGGACGTGCCTGCCGGAGGGCAAGCAGTAGCCGAAGTACTGCTTGTCCCATTTCTAATAAATATACAAATATTTACCTTGCGACTGGTTTCAATTTGACCTTATCGATGTCTTTCAAAATATCCCCCATGGATTTGTGAGGGTTTAATGGGGGCTTTTTTTTATCTTCCATAATATGATCTTGTAAACTCGCTCGCCTTGCAATATGAGGCGTCGTGGGTGGAGGCAACGGTGGGGGCGGAGGTGGAGGTTTCATGCCAATTATGTCATTATCCTTTCCATTGGTGAGAGATGGTTCTGAATTCAAAATAAGTGTAAATTAAATTTAACTCAAGTGTATTAGGTACAATTAATATGACATAAATTCTCTAAAACTATTGATTGAATTCAAAGTGTAATTAACGATAAATCGAAGCCTCCATTCAATATGAGTTTATACTCTGACAGCGCTGCCTATGAGACTGTCTGTTATTTGTGTCGAGTATGAGTCTATCCACATTTTAGAAACTTATCAGAAGAGCTGATCTAAGTTAAAATATTTTTAAAAAAGAAGTCACAAGTACACTCTAAAATAATCAAAATTACCCTATAAGTTCTATCAATCAGTATGTTATATAATAATAAAAATGTACTAATAGGTAGTGACTTGTTTTTAACCAGACTAATAATTTTGATGATAACTAAAGAAAAACTTGAATCTTACCATATTTTACAATAATCGCTGATTTTTGTGCAATTATAATTTATAATATGCAATTTATAATTCTTTCATAAACTTATTTATTTCTCTTAGCTTTTCGAACTTTTTTCAGAATCCACAAACTTGAGATTTGACCGAGGCCGAGTGGTAGTGCTGTTTGTATTGTAGGCCGAAAATGATTTAACTGTTTTTTAGCATATTAAATATTCAATAAATTAATAAGTACTAACGAAAAGTAAGGAAAAGTGATAAAAACGAATATACTTATCACAGGGTACCAATAATAATTCTACAAAGTGAAAATTAAACTTTTAGCATTAAAATATATAAATATTGTAAACGGTTGAAATAGTATATTTCAATTGAATTCTTTTACTGACATTTATAATGATTATTGAAAATTAAAATTAGGACTTAATTGGACTGAGTTTTAAAAATTTACATTTATTTTTAAAGCTAGAAAATAATTCACTTTGTTTTGTTATAAGACATTTATGAAAATGAATTATGTTATAAAGAATACCAACTGCTAGAAATAAGTTGAATATTTGTAACGCTTTACATTATAAAAAATAGCGTTTATAGAATAAATAAATATTAATAAAGATGTAGACTATAAAAAGTGTTTTTGTGAAGAATATTTTTAAAACAATTGTAATTAATTTAAACTGTTTTTTAATTTTTGGATAACAACTTTAATACATTTTTTTAATCAATATGATTGATAAATTCCTGTTACCAATAATTTGCATTAAAAAATAACATTTTAATATGCATATTTTTGCGCATTATTAATTTAAATTAAAAAAAATTTTATCAATTAAATTTTTTTGTAAATTATTTTCCAAGTGATCAAAAAAGATTGCGATCTTTAAAAATAATTGTTATGAATTTAAAATGTTTACAAAATGTTTATAAAAATTTCGATCAATTATTTTATTAATATTAATTAAAAATTCATATGAATAAAAATATTGCGATATTTAAAAACAATTTTAATGTATTTGAACGGTTTTTAAATTCGTTGATAGTAGCTTCAATTAATTGTTTTATTCATATTATTGAAAATTCATGGTACAAATAATTTTCGTTAAAAAGACAGGTTAATTGCATATTTCTACTCATTATCTCGACGAAATAAAAAAATTGTCTTATAGTGCAACACTTTTTTCTCAATTATTTTCAAAATGAACAAAAACAATTGTAATGACTTTAAACTTTAAGTTATTTTATTAATATTAATTGTAAATTCATGTGACCAATAATGTACGTTGAAAATGTTTAATTGCATATTTTTGATTACATTTATGCTTTTTATCTCGATGAAATTTGAAATTTTTCTTAGATTGCAACATATTTTTCGTCAATTATTTTTCAATTTAACAAAAAGATTGCGATATTTAAAAACAACTTTAGTTGATTGTTTTATTAATATTGTTAAAAATTCCTGTGACTAATAATTTGCGTTAAAGAAGAGAGGTTAATTGCATATTTTTACTCATTATCTCGATGAAATAAGAAATTTTCTTATAGTGCAACAATTTTTTGTTAATTATTTTCAGAGTGAACGAAAACAATAAAGAACTTTAAAAACAATTGTAATTACTTGAAACTGTTTTCAAATTTCGTTATGACAATTTCAATAAATTGTTTTATCAATATTAATTTAAAAAGTTGAAAAATCATACGGATAAAACCTGTCCAATATACCCACAGCCAAAAAGCTTTACACAAATTACATGCCGTTGATGCAAAATTAGCTCTAAAAAGAGCTCTTTACTGGATATTTATTATTTTCTAGCCATTTATTGTGGTATAAGCTTTCACTTACTTCGAGCAATTCGCATAATCAGAAGTGCATCCAAAAACAACACAATTATAATCCATTACTCTCACTCATCACAAGGTAAGACCTTGATAAATTTTAAGTCTAAAAGCCTAAAGCTGAATACTAAACAAATTAGAAACAGTCCGTTTTTATACTTTAAAAAACCCACAAAATTGTATATTTATGACACTTTACCCATGCATTTGAATAATTTTTGGCCTAAAAGTAAACATATGGTATCATATTGAATGGAAGCGTCGAAATATAATTTACATATAAACCATTAGCTTGAATTTTAATCTTTGATAACGTAGCGGGTACCAGAGACAAAGTTGCGAGTCGGTCCTGGTTTGGCACTCTTCACAATCGTCGATATTTGTTCCCTCAACTCTTGCAATTCTTGTTCCAAGGCGAGCAGACGAACTTCTGATCCAAAACTGATGGGTTCTAAAAGGTCTGGTTTGCTTGCGGACAAAAGACCACTGAAATAATTTCAAATTCGTTGTTGCAATTCAAGGTTAAAATGAAGCATATCGTCATTAGAGAACATTTTGACTAGAAAAGGTCTGCCGAGGCCGATTTTTTAAGGAAAAAAAATTATTTTTATTTTTGTACTACCTACACATAAAATTAGTAATTTGTGTGGCAAAATCCTCTATTTATAGTAGTATAATTTAGTTACATTGAGTTAATTAAAGTAAATTATGGGCATTTCGAGTTTAGTGTATCGTGAACTGATCAGTTCTGATAAAATAATAATGCATTTAGTTTGTATTTTGAGGATAAATTTATTAAAAGTTAGATTTTGACCAGAAATAACTGACGACTGTCATGGGCGATCAGTGATGTCCTACAATTTTTTTAGGCATTTTTTATTTCAGGAATCAAAAGTTATAGGATCCAGAGATTTCCCACATGAAAACAGAAAATTTTGAGTTTCAAGTTTGCAAATTTTAAACCTTCTCAAATTTCTGGCATTTTCGAAATGTCTAGTTTGAAAGCTTTTGTGCGATTAAAATTGGAAGATTTACACAGAGTTCCCGGCGGAGCTTTGAGCAAATTGCTCAATAGTTACATGTATTTTAATGATCTCGACTTTTTGTCACCGGAATGTAATAATCAGCTGATACAAAGCCCAATTTTCGATAAAACGCCAGAAATATGAAATTTGGATGAAAAATTAATAACCTTCCGGGTCCAAGTCCATTCGATTCGGGGAAATCGTCATTGGCTTCCTCATTGATCATCGAACTCGTCATCGAATGAAGAGGAGTAACGCTGACATAAATTTTCGGATGAGGTTTGAGAGGAAGCATTGAGCCGATTCGTCGAACGATACTTCGCCTTCTTCCATAGTATTTCGGTGCCTCACCCATCTTAAAAATATAATTATTATGTACAGCATTCAATGCTATATGTTCTTAATTCAAGATCCGTGATGAGCTAGGACTCTCGTTTTCTAATTTGCAATACGGAACGATTGAAATTTAAAACCAAAAAATATTTAATACTTTAATCCAAAATTATTAAAGTTTGAACCTATTTCACCTGTTTCAAAATTATTTCTTTTTAAATGCTCTCAATTTACAAACAAATTTTTGAATTTCAAACGGTTTCAATTTATAATGTAAAACATTTTTAATTAAAAATTTGCTGATTTCTAAAGTCAAACTCGGAAATTAATCAACTATGAAGTTTTTCAATTAAAAATTTGTAATCTATATTATAAGACCTCTTATCAGAATAGGATACGTACAGGATTTAATTTTACAGCCAAACGCTTAAATATTTTTGTTTAATATTTTGCATACGTAATTTAAAATCTAAAGAGTATTCTCTTTTCCTGAACATAGCTGGTTTTTGTTAAAACTTCTGGCCCACCCAGTTTCTCAGAGCGCAGGGCGAGAGACAGTGGCGACTCTCGCCTCGGAAGGGTCGCAATACGCGAGTACCCTGTAGCGTACATTGCGCAATTTTATGCATTCCAATTGGAAACCGGTTTCAAATTTCCGGGTTTCCCAGTCAAGTTTTTCAATTTTCCCGGTCAACTAAAAGCATCATATTCATATTTTCCACAAAATGCAAATATTATTTTTAATTCATGACATTCATTCTAAATATTCTTTAACACAACAATTACGTTTTAAGTTTAAAAATTCAATGTTTAACCAAAAAAGACGAATTATCAACTAAAAGAGATATTTTTTCCAACAAAAATTGTATAATTAAATAAAATGGTAGAATATTCCACTGGAATATTAGTTACATTATTATAATAAGTATATATACTATACTATAAATATATATAAAATAACAAAGTTTATATCGGAGAAACTGGCAGGAGACTTAAAACTCGTATAAATGAACATAAAACAGATTGTGAACTTGGAAATCAAAATTCAGGTTTATCACAAGATGCATGGCAATCAAACCATCATTTTGATTTTGATATTTTTAATATTAAAATTTTAGCCGAGGAAATTAATACACATAAAAGAAGTTGATTGAATCCATTTTTATTAATAAATACATACAAAATGTCTATTCATTCAAAAACAGAAATGTTAAATTTTAATAAAATTTACGAAAGGATTACATAAAGAATACTTTTCTTAAAACTGAAAGAAATGTAAATTTAGAATTATCAAAATTTAAATTTGGTGGTTTTTCATTTGTGATGCCAGCTTAATGTCAGCCTTATTTTTCTCTTATTTAAAACTAGTTTTATTTCTAACGTACTGTGTATTCGAACGCCCCTAAAAAAAAAGTCAGTTTCAAAAAATGTAGTTTCTACAAATTTGAGACCTCAGTAAGATTTTTAAGGTATCAATTTCATTTCAACGGTAATTTTTATAAATGACTACTTTTTAATACAAATATTAAACCACAATTTGTTTAAAGAATCAAACTAAAATGCTTTACTCCAAAATTGAATAAAGTGACGTAATCAGATTTTGAAATGTTTTGTGGATAGAAATTTCTCAACAGATGATAAATAAATAATTATTATATAGTTTTAAAAAATTTGCAAAACAAAAAAACAGCAATTTTATACTTCCGTCCAAACTAAAAAGATACACAAGTTACATTTTTATTAAAAATAAGTTTTTGGTATCGTTGGATTCGTAAGAGAAAGCTGCATCTAACTGTGTTAAAAAAATCTATTAATAATTAATATTTATTGCAAAACACGATTGTTTATGAAGGAGAAAAGTCGAAAAAGTTGAAAAATTCAACAGAAATAGATACGCAAAGCACTTTGCGTGTCCTAAAAGTAGTACGAGGAAGGCAATACGTCATCAGCATACACATGAAAAAGAACCTAAAGTACATTGTGTTTTTTTTGCGTTATGAAAGTGACCGAGTGCGACGTGAATTGACAAACGAAAAGAATCACTTGCCCTTACGTATCTTTTAGCCTTGTAAAATAGCTCGGACTCTGATCGGAAATCCACGGGAAATAAGTCCCGGCTCAATTCGGCTATACATTAAAGGCGATCGTTCGGGTAAGTTCAGAGCAGGTTGTATTTTGAGGCTGTACTCGAGCTCTTCGGCAAAGGCAACGCCCGCAAGTGACTTTGTGTCCTTTTTGCCTCGTATTTTTGACTTTGAGTTTGTACGGCAGTATAGTAATTTAAAAAAAAGTTGACATGGGTGATAATTAACTTTGTTTTATTGTATTATGACCGTAACATTGTTAAAGAAAAAGTCGTTTTAAATTCTAAAGCATTGCGACCCCTTTTCCAACTTTTGAAAAATTACAAATGCAATTTTTATAATTGGTAATAAAAAAAGATTAAAATTTGTCGTGTATATACTCTTTATCCCAGCAAGAATGTCTAAAAACGCTTTAATGGTAAGTTGAATAAGGCAAATTCAAAATTCTGGTAGACCCATATTTGCAACGTTATAATATTGCAATTAAAAATAATTTTAATGCTTTCTCGTAACAAATCGCTTCGAATTTACTTTAATTTCATGTTCCAATAGTTTGAATTTGGAAAAAAAAATTTCATGAAATAAAGGGTGGTACCAGCTAATTGATAATCTAACTAAAAATAAAATTACAAAATAATTTTCAGGGATCTACATATTATATCTCTCATATTAACAAACTGCGAATTATTTGGGTCACTTCTGTTCCAACCAAGAATGCAATATTTTATGGAGATTAGAACAAAATATATACTGATTAAAAAGGTATATCGCAAATTTAACTCAACATAATAACTTTATCAATAACAACCTAAATCAAATAGATCGAAATATAGCAAGAAAAAAAAAACCAAAATATAATATATTTATTGAAAATAAGTAGAAAAGGAATTGAAATTCAGACTTATTTCTAAAAAACGTGAAAAATAAAATTTTTCAAACTGACAAAAATAGGTTAGCTTACCCTATATTTAAGAGAACAATGAATTAAATGCAGGTCTGAATTAAGGCTAGAGAATGAGCACGTTCGGAAAAGCGATAGACTTTGCCAAAAGTGTCAAATGTTTGAACTGTTCGAACTTTAGAATAAAAATAGCTTGACAATTTCGAGCCTGAACCAACCAGCCAACAGCTGATGACAGGTTGTTGTAAGAGGTAAATACATGGCGTGGAATGAAAACAAGTTAACCAAATTAACACAAAACGATCTGTGGAACTTGCATCATGACGTCAATTACATAAACATCTTCCTTCTAATTAATCCGGATCGTAACCGAGATTGAGTCGCGTACTGAAATGGGGCCACTGGATAAAATTATATAAAATCGATCAAACTCACCTCTTCTCGAAGACTCAAAATCTAAATTCCAAACTCTTGAGAAACTTTTGGTTAATTGTTTTTTACTTTATAAAGTAAAGATTTTGCGTGTTTTAATCTAGCGAATGTACTAGCAAACTAATATTGGAATTAAATCGAATTTTACCACATTATAGTACATTTAGGGCTTCCAGCTATGCACATTTTCGTTACAAAATTTTGAAATCTTTGAAAACCAAAAGATTGACGCGGTTGCACCACTGAAAGAAATTTAAGCAAATTTAGGTTAGGAAATTGCTGGTCAGTGTGTAAACTGTAAATTGTAAGATGCGTAACTTGCCTTGCGTCCTGGACCAGTCCTGGCCCTCTATGGTCGATCCGTTGAATTTTCCAGTGTGCCGCCAAATTCGAATATATATATATATATATCATTCACAAAATACGTGATACTTTTAGGGGGGGGGGGGGTCTGACGCAGTATCATTCTTCATGTTAAGATCAATGGAAAAAGTATTACTAGGGGGAGGGGTCAGAAGTTCTTGAAAAATGTATCACGTATTTTTTGAATGGCCCCTACACACACACACACACACACATATTGCTGTTTATGCAAGTTTCCATTTTTAATTCGCATTCAGGGCACGCACTTTCAAAAGTAAAAAAAGATATTACAGAATTTTTAAAATTTATTATAAATTTAATTATCATGAATCTAAATAAAAAGTTTTGGCCAAATATTGCCAATAATTGGAATGGATTGCCCGGCTCGAATTGTTTATAATAGGTCGCATCACGACTTAGATCAATTTAATTCATTAAATATTTTGCTTCAAGATTCATATTTTGTATTTCGAATGTACTGCTTTTCATTCGAGAAATTAAAATATTATTCACACAAAGCGGAGGAGCCTACTTTTTCGAGGTAGGGACCGAGCCATAGAATTATAATATTAAATGGCACTATGTGTACAGTTTGTACTATGTTAAAATTTTACAAAAATTATAAATATATTTCTAATCAAATTACAATATGGAGTGTCTACGAAATAAATCAATACTAATAGATTTTATTTTCACCCCCCCCCCCTGCAGAGCCTCAATTATGACCCAAAAATAAAAAAATACATTTTCAAGGTCACATTATTGTTACCTTTTAGCAAATATCCGTCGTCTTTTTCATACAAATAATTAATAGTGGACAATTTGAATATTTCTCATTACCCAGGAAACAAGAAACGATTGGCCGCGTTTCAATCGTATGAAATGTGTATCTCAAAGAGGAATGGCAGATTACTGAAGATAGGTTAGAGGTACCAGTGAATCGGAGAAGTGATTATTTGACGATTCACCATTAAATATTTCGTTATCGATTAAAAAACTACGGTTAATCGTAATAATACTATTGGGATCATCTGCGCTTCAATACGCCATCTATTTTTTCAATGCGGCCAGTTTTTACTTATTTCGCATAGTTTAAACTACTAAGTGAATGAAAACAATTAACATTTATTGGAAACTAACTCTTACATATGTGTAATTTTCATCTTATACAAGGAAAAAACACGATTTTTGTTAAAACTGTATTTGTTAAAAAAAAATCATTATTTTAGTATATTATATGTTTAAACAAATTATAAACCTAAATTAACTTACCTTAACATAAAAGTGAACTTAAAATAAATTTTGATTAATTTATACGTGGAATATTTACTATCTAAAAAATTACAACCTAAAAGTTAGGTTAGACTTCATATTTCATTTCTGATCTTCTATAATTAATATTTTTTGCATATTTTGAACCAAATATTTTGCTATAAGCATTCATTTCAGCTTATATGGTGTGTTGAAACTTATATGATATAGTAAAATAATTATTTTCTTGACAAAAACAGTTTTAACAGGAAATGTGTTTTTTCACTGAATACGATAAAAATTCTACATTGAACACTTAGATTCGAAAAAATATTAATTTTTTGTATTCACTTATTGTTCCAAACTAGTAAGAACAGTGCTAAAATTGGTTTTAAGCACAATTTAAAATGCAACTTAAAAGTGCTACCTGGTTTCACAAGTTCGCGACAGTGGACAATCCCTAACTTATCTGCATTTTCCTATTCAAATTTACTTGCAGCCACTTCCCATTCACTGCAATTAAATAATGAAAAGCGTAATCTGCATTATACAATTCATCGGAATTCATCAAACATCAATTGTATGATGCAGTTTGACATCCTTCAAACTACATTTCATTGAGAACTTGAAACGATTCATGCGTTTCTTCTGTCAGTCGTAAATCACGAATTGAAATTGATTTAGTTTTTGGAGGTTATGTTTCACGGTGTGCCCACTCTAATTTATGGGGGGGG
Source organism: Belonocnema kinseyi (assembly GCF_010883055.1). Classification (NCBI taxonomy): domain Eukaryota; kingdom Metazoa; phylum Arthropoda; class Insecta; order Hymenoptera; family Cynipidae; genus Belonocnema; species Belonocnema kinseyi. The sequence goes on along the minus strand of NC_046657.1, from coordinate 93,115,574 downwards.
GGGGCACTTATAGATTGTGGCAAAATGTGAGATCAGCGCCACCTAGGGGACGTAGCAAGAACTATTGTCTACAGCACCGACACCCCCCCCCCATTCCTTCTTACCTTAATTTGTAGGTTACGTTGACTTCTCTTTCAGAAATAAATACATGTATAATAATAACCAATAAAACAAACCAAAAATTGAACGAAATAAAATCTATCATCGATCAAATGCAATAGCATGTTTAAGTCTGTTGCAATCGATTTATCGTAGAAAGATTCCAACATACTTTAACATTTGATTGTTCGTTCTATCAGAACGATTCCAACAGGCTTTAGCATTTCATTGCATTTGATCGATTTGATTTGGTTCCATTTGTAGTTTGTGTTATCGGTGATAATCCATTGTGAATCCAAGTTCATCACGCCAAAAAAAAATAAAATTCTTGCAGCTACAGTGAACTTAAGCAGACGTGAGCAGACGATAGAACTTCTATCGTCTGCTCAAGCTGCTCAAGTTCATTTCGAATTTTGATGTAATGAGCGGATATAATTCGCATTCTCGCTGCTAGGAACAGCACAGTCAGTGACGCAAATTCGCGGTTTCAGTTTGAATAAAAAGAAACTCAAATTT
>NC_046657.1:93110020-93114859 GCF_010883055.1 Belonocnema kinseyi | reverse complement strand
ATTATAGAAATCTTATTTTTCATACTTTTATTAATTATTCTTTTATTAAATCTAAAATATTTGAATTTTCGCGCGGTAAAAGACTGTCGGCTTGTTACATTGAATTCACACGGGCGCCACCTAGGGGACGTAGCAATTACTATAACCCATTCACCACTTTTCTATGGGAGCGGGCACACCGTGGTTATGTTTTTCTATTCAGAATGTCCTAAAACTAGGGGGGGTGCTTCCACTGTACTGCCCAATGCAAAAAATGTGTCGAGAGAGTTGAAAACGGCCATGCGGCAGCGCTAGTAGTAACTTTGTTCTACAAAACCATGAATTACTATAGGAAAAATGCATACAAATTACAAATTGAATATGAAAAACCCTTTAAAATAATTTTTTCATCATAGTGTAAAGTCAAGTAGTAAATGAGACTTATTCGCTTACGTATTATTTTGTTTAATATAGGAAATAGTGGGACAATTGACATAATTCAAATAACAAAAATTGCATGGATATTTAGAAATTATAAAGAATAATAAGAAAATAAATAACGAATACACACATGAATTTTAAAAAATGCCGAAAACATATATTATTATCTAAATTGAAAATTGTCCACATTTAAAATAATGACAAGATTTTGAATTAACTATAAATATAAAATCCCAAATTTAAAAACATCCAAAACTAAAATTCACCGAATTCAAGACCGACTTGTAAAATAAACGAATTTTAAAATTTCCAAAAAATATTAGATTCCAATATTAATTAAACTACGGAGTTACGGCTCTCCAGTTTCCAATCTACATGACAAAAAACATATAACAGTCAAATTAACTAGAAAAAAGTTACTACTAGCGCCGCCGCATTGCCGTTTTTAACACATGGACGAATGTGGCTTGGCAGATTTAAGTAAGTCCAAATAGCTGACCAATTCAAAGAGTCTCGAAACAATTGCAATGCAACTTTGTCAATCTGGAATTTTAAGATACATATTTCAAAAGGGCTCCAGTTCAATCGTTTCCTTTTTCCTGGGTACTTTTCACGAAGGAATAATGAGACCTAACTCCGTTTCCCCACTTGGCAATAGAAACATTACCGTGAGTGGTATGCACATTACAGGAAGATCTTAAATTTTCGTGCGCTGGTGCGCAGTTGTCCTCTTCATATACATGGAAAAGTGTGCGAGTGAGAAAATTTGTCAAATTTACGTAAATTAGAGAGGTTCTGTTCGTTTTCCTGGCGGACCGAAAGAACCGAATGGAGCCTCTACAAAGTATCCGTAAAGATCCCATTGGGTCCCCATTCGGTTCCTTTTTTAAAAACTAAAAAAAAAAAAACAGCAAAATCAACTTTTATATTGTTGAAATTTGAGTTATACGTTAAAATTCCCTATAGAAGGTCACGGAATAATCGCAATAGTTTTTTTTTGTAACTATAAAAAGTTGAGAAAAATATAAGACGTATAACGCCTCTTAACTGTTACACTTCAAACGCATCATCTGTAAGTAGCAGTCAACAGGCGTTATAGATCTTGTATATTTTTTAAAACTTTTTACCGCTGCAAAGAAAAGTATTGCGATTACTCCGTGAGCTCCCAATAGAAAATTTACTGTAGAATCCGATTTTCAACAGTTTAAAAATTGATTTTGCTGTTTTTGTTTAGCTTTTTAAAAAGGAACCGAATGGGGACCCAATTGGGTCTTTACGGGTACTTTGTCGAGGCTCATTTCGGTTCCTTCAGTCTGCCAGGCTTCTTTTGATGCAGGTGTCAAGTGCCGGGTTGTGGTGCTAGTTACACGCAGATGAAGGCGAATACACTTCGCTACTTTAAAGCCCTCGCTGTACGTACAATAAACGTCTAATATATTTTATTGTTTTACATAACTGTCATTTAATTGTAATAGAAATGACTTAGAAACTTAACCTTTACTCACTACCTGAGTGCCTGCGGAGAATTTCTCAGAGCTTCTCAGAGCCTTGAGAATCTTTAGCATATACTCTGATATTTTTATTGGTAGGGCGCTTCATTATAATATCACATTATTTGCGATTATCCATGCTAATTAAATTGTATACATGCTTATAAATACGTAATTTACCAATTTCTAAACTGAGTCACCTCATAATACCTTTTAATGAAATAATGATATTTTTAATGTTTACGTTTCGAAAAACTTTAAACTTTTCAATCAAGTTATATTACTTCCATTATTTCTTTATGATATTATAAATTTAAAAGTCACTTACCTATACTTTTCCATCTCAAAATCTTTTCACACATTTCTTAGACAAGTACCGAAAATACTGTTTATATATTTATTTCGCGTATCTTTCGTATGATGATCAACAAAAGAACAGAACCACTTACGCCAAGTTGTCAAACTTTCTCACTCGCACACTTTTCCATGTACAGGAAGAGGACAATTGCGCACCTTCGCACACAAATTTAAGAGCTTCGTGTAATGTGCCTACCTCTTACGTTGATGTTTCTATTGCCAGTTTCAAATGGCTTCCTACTGGTTGTTGGGTCTCATTATTATTCCTTCGTGGTACTTTTAAAACAATTTTCAAACGTTTAAAGAAATTTAAATTATTGAAAAAATTATTTAATCCTAAAACATGTATAAGTTCATCGTATTTTCTGATTGAAATATAATTGTTTGTCATTGTCTGGATTGTTGCATTTTTCTACAAACATTATGTAATCATTTAAAAAATTATTTATTGTCTATTTTACAAATTTCTCAAAATTGAGCCAGAGATGTCCACTTTTTTAAAATTGATATCCTATGTTACGGTTTGTTCAATAATTACATAATCTTGATACATTTCTTTTAATGTTTAATAAATTTTTATTTGTTTAAGCAATGTTCATTTGTTCAATCAGTTTTTTCCGATAACTAAATAGTCCATTACATGAATGCATAGTGTATAGAAAGAATAGGTGAACCACTTTTTAATTGTTTAAATAAAAAAAAGGTTTAAATAATTACTTTTCAAAAAATACTTTTGAAATCTTATTTTATAAGTTAAACATAATATTTTATGATTTCGCGGACTACTAAATTCTGCTAAAAGCTCAATGCTGTTGTTTAAAAAATTAATTATTGTTTTTTTCTTTAAATTTCTGTGAAATTAAGTATGGATGGTTTATATCTACTAAACAAGAACATCAACAACAAACAGAAAATAACAAAATCAATCAAAAGTGTCATAGAATACCAATTTAGAAAAATTGGACATCTCTAAATAATAATTGTTTATGTACGTATGTATGTATATTTATTCTCTCCCTTTTACGGGTTTGAGGGCCTCCGCTCCCTGTACATAAATTTACATCCCATCCTTAATCTAATTTATCAGCTGCTTATGTTTTAATGTTTCGCCTTACTTAAACATAAAATTAAATAAAAATAACATAAAAATATAATACTAATAATTCTAGTAATGAACATTTTCCACGATTTTGAAAAACTTCCTTTTTTCGGACCACCGTTTTGGCTCTGCGCTATTCCCTTGCTTTCCCTTACTTCTTACAATTTCTTCATCCACATCACCCCCTGACCATGGCCATCTAAAATCCACCATACACACTCATCCACACCCCACTGTATGATGCTAGTAATCAGCCAAAATTCTTATTTACTGACTTATAACGCCTATCAACTGCTACTCAAAGAAGATGTGATTGAAACCGCCTTTTGCCCATGTAAATGATAGGAGTTATCATTTTTTAAGTTTTTAACGCTAAAAAACACGATAGCAACTACTCGGCGACATTCCTATCGAAAATTTAACGTAGAATCCGAATTGCGACAAGTAAAATGCCCATCCAGCTGCTCTTTTTGAGTCTCCGTTGCATGATAAGGAAAGGGCACTATGCGGATATCACAATGACACGGTGTAGAGTATCCTTCCCGTTCACTCGGTCCGCTAGGGACGCGCCAGAGAGTTTTGGGAATTTTGCATAGGATTACATAAGATTATTAATAATTAATTACTTTATATATAATTAAAAATGAACAATTAAACTTATTTTTTAAATATTAATAACAATGATTGATTAATTAATATAATTTAAAAATTATATAATTAATTTATTATTATTATTATTATTATTATTACATAATATTGCATATGATTACGTACGATTACACTCATTACTGACCATGTTGACCGATTTTCCTCATATTTTTTGTTCATTCTTTTGTAAATTCTAGCAGGAAATTTATGCAGGTAATTTAAATTTAATTGAGCCGTATTTTGCCTAATTTTAGTGATTGTAAGAGGTGATTATTATTTACGGGTGATTTAGAATGGTCTTTATCGAAATACAGAAGCAAATGCTAGGAATTTAGAAATATGGCCCGTACAAACTGTGATCCCAGATCTGAAACGAGGCGCGGTCCAATACTATCACTGGTCTATTTGCGTGGGAATATAGTAGGAGACGCATGGACACAGGAAACAAGGGACTGGTATGCCATTGCGGGGGCGATGCAATGAGGGGGGAGGTCCGCCACCTTTTGATGTCCCGCGACAAACATGGCAGCGCCCACATGCATAATAAAATAGCACATCGTAAGATAGCGGCTCTCCCCACTCATGGAATTCTCCCCCTTCCGTGGATTCAACCCCGCTCGCGCAAGTTAGGATGGCATGCCTAGTCCCGTGTTTCCTATGCGCATGTGAGACGATATAAATGACTGGGTTGCGCGCGCAACCCATTTTTCCTCTTCTGAATTTGAAAACTCAAAGGTGCACGATCGCCAGTCGGAAAACTTTGGCGGTTCTATTTATATCTCAATCCGCTTTCAAATAAAATCAAGAAATTGGAATTTGAATGTT
>NC_046657.1:93085882-93109920 GCF_010883055.1 Belonocnema kinseyi | reverse complement strand
TTATATCATATCATGAAAGTCTTCTTTTTCTATTTTGGTCTGCATTTCAAAGAAATTCAAGAAATTGGCGATTTTAATGACTTGAATACTTTGCGCGTCTTTTTACATGCGTATATTTTGAGGTTACGTTATATCAAGTATAAAATATAAATGATATACATATTAAGACTATTATATATATAAATATATACATGTATTATTAATGATAATATTATAATTATGTTATATTATAGTAGTATTATTTATATCTTAATACACATTTGAAAGAAATTAAAGAAATTTGCGTTTTTAATAATATTTGATAAAATATATTTTTTTTTATAAAAGTTCATGTTTTAATTGAAAAATCTACTGTTGTATTCTAGGTTTGGAATTCGTCTCGTTTGGATAAAAACTAAATTATTTGGTTGAAAAATTAATTATTTTGTTGAAAATGTAACTATTTTGTAAAAAAAGTCCTCTCTTCTATCAAAAGTTCAACTAATTTGTTAAATTAAGGATTCATACTTATAGTTGAAAATTCAACTATTTGCCTTTAAATGAACTTTTTTGTTAAAAATTTTACTGTTTTGTAAAAAATGCATCTTTTGGGCGTTAAAACTCAACAATTTGATAGAAAGTTAAACTATTTAGTCGATAATTAAAATTTGGTTGGAAAATCATATTTTTGGCTTAAAAATTTAGCTTTTTTGTAGATAATACTCTTTTTGACTTTAAAATTAAATAATTTCGCTGAAAATTAATGCATTTTGTTTAAAATTGGTCTTTTTTGTAGATCATTAATTTTCTTGGTCGAAAATGCATCTTATTGGTTGACAATTTAACAACTTTGTTGAAAATTCATTTTTTCTGTTAAAAATTATTTTTATTTATCTGAAAATGTAACTATTCTAGGATTGATTAAAAATTAATCGTGTATATTAGTTAAGTTGGAAAATCTGTTTTTTATAGAACATTAATCTTCTTGGTCCAAAATTCATCTTTTCCCTTGAAAATTCGTTTTTTTTTTGTTCAAATTAATTTTTTATTACTGTTTTTATCTAAAAAATGAACTATTGCATTTTTGGTTGAACACTCTATCCTGTTCAACTCTTAGTGAAATAGTCGACTTTTAAGCCAAGAAGATGTACAGTTGATATTTCAACCAAACAATTGCATTTTTAACCAAACATGATAAATTTTCAACCAAAAAGATTAAATTTCTACCAAACAAGGTCAATTCACTAACAAAATACAGGAACTTTCAACGAAATTATTTAATTTTAAAGTCAAAAAGAGTATTATCTACAAAAAAGCTGAATTTTCAACCCAAAAATATAATTTTTCAACCAAAATTTTAATTGTCGACCAGATAGTTTAACTTTCTGTTAAATTGTTGACTTTTAACGCCCAAAAGATGAATTTTGTATAAAATAGTAAAATTTTTAACAAAAAATTTAATTCAAAGGCAAATAGTTGAATTTTCTACTATAATTATGAATCCTTAATGAGAAAAAATAATTTTTTTTATTAAGTAGTTCAACTTTAAGTGAATAATCGAATTTTCCACACAACAAATATGATATGGACTTTTTTTTACAAATTAGTTACATTTTCAACAAAATAATCAATTTTTCAATCAAATAAATTAGTTTTTATCCAAACGAAATGAATTCCAAACCTAAAATACAACAGTAGGTTTTTCAATGAAAACATGAACTTTTATAAAAAAAATATATTTTATCAAATATTAAAAATGCAAATTTCTTTAATTTCTTTCAAATGCGGATTAAGATATAAATAATACTACTATAATATAACATAATTATACGATTATCATTAATAATATATGTAAATATATTTATATATATAATAGTATTAATATGTTTATCATTTATATTTTATACTTGAAATAACGTAACTTCAAAATATGCGCATATAAAGAGGCGCGCGAAGTATTCAAATCATGAAAATCGCCGATTTCTTGAATTTTTTGGAATGCAGACCAAAATAGAAAAAGAAGACTTTTATAATATGACATAATATAATATAATTATTATATTAACATTAATAATATATATAATAGTATCAATATAATATTCTAACCTGAAAAACATAACCTTCAAATTGAAGCATTGAAACCTGGAAACATTCAAATACCAATTTCTTCATTTTATTTGAAAGCGGATTGAGATACAAATAGAACCGCCGAAGTTTCTCGACGGGCAATCGTGCTATATTCACACGGACATAGACCTGTGATAGTATTAAACCACGTCTCGTTTCAGATCTGAGATCACTGCGTACAAATGATGTATATACGTTTCTTCTCTCTTATCATTAATCTCCCTAAACTGTTTCGAAATGTGTCCAAAGAATTTGCTGGTAGAAATTACGATTTTTGTTGTTCTTGGCTAGCTGATAAGTGCCAGGTCTGGGCCAGACTAGACCTTATAGACTATACGTTCTAGACAAGGTCAAACCTAGGTCAGACTAGTGTCAGACCTGGGCCAGATCAGATCTTTCAAACTAGACAGTCTGGATATATCCAGACCGGGGCCAGACCTTGTAACCAGACTGCCAGAACATTTTTGCACACAGTAGTTCCTCGCCGCAGACCATTAACTGGGCAATAGTTGAAGCACTTCGTTAAGTAAATTATTTAAACAATTATTTAATCCTAAAAAATGTAAACAACAATCGTATTTTCTGATGTAAATTTAATTGTTTGTCATCGTTTTGAGTAGAAAATTTTTATAAAAACATTATGTAATTATTTAAACAATAATTTATTGTTTATTTTCGAAATTTTTAATAAGTGAGGCAGAAATGTTCACTTTTTTTTAAATTGGAATCCTAAGCAACTTTTTGTGGATGTTGTTGTTTTGTTGATGTAAACTATCCATACTTAATTTGACGTAAATTTAAAGAAAAGACAATTATTAATTGTATAAACAATAACATTAAGCTGTGAGCAAAATTTACTAGTCCACGAAATCATTGAATATTATGTTTAACTCAGAAAATAAAATTTCAAAAGTATTTTCGAAAGTAATTATTGAAAGAAATTATAATTGATTAAATAATTAAAAAGTGGTTCATCCAACCTTTCTATACTACACTACACCGGCATGCAATAAAGTATTTAGTTATCGAAAAAACGGATTGAACAAATGAAGATTGTTTAAACAAATAGAAATTTATAGACATTAAAAGAAATTTATCGAACTTACGCGTCCGACGTGAAAGTGTTTGGTAGCGGTGATCGTGTGTTACTGAATTTGGTAAATTGCAGTGAGATTTGAGGTGAGTTAATGGGCAGAGTATGAAGGAAGTGTTCTTTTTTAGTGTTTTAATCAGTTTGTGGGTTCCCTGAGAGGTTAGTTTGTTTAGTGTGTAAAGCAGGGTAGGGAAACCGGTGCAAATAAGTTGCAGTGACAGGGCAGGTTAGGTAAAGAGAAGCACGGAAGAAGATCAGGTAGCAGGGTGAGATAGTGCAGTTGCGAAATAGTTTATGCAAGTTACATCAAGGGTAGAAAGGAAGATGCAGTATAAATTAAGGAAAATAGCGGGAGAGGAAAGAAAAAAGGGAAAGAGCACATGGTTTAAGTATAGGAGAATACAGATAGACGGAGTATAGTGGGATTGGGATAAAGAAAGGGAAGAGATAGTAAGAAATGGGGTATCGGGAAACTAGGAGAGGAAGGAGCGGGAGACAGGAAAATAAGAAATAGTAAGAACCAAAAAGACACGAGAAATGAAAGTAGAGAAGAATGGAAGATATGTTACTGGAATATAGCAGGATTGGAGAGAAAGGATAGGGAGTTTATGAGAAATTTGCACAAAGGGCTGTAGTAATAATGACGGAGACGTGGATAGATTAAAAGGGCTGCAAAAGAGTATGGGAAAGGTTACCAAGAGGTTACAAATGGCAAGTTCAAAATGCAGAGAGGAAGAATAAAAAAGGCAGAGCAATGGGAGGAATGGTGATGGGATTAAGAAACGAATGTATAACAGGGAAAGATAAGAAAGAGAGGAAAGAACAAGAGAAGGATTAATAGCAGACGAGATAAACATGAGAGGAGAGAAGTGGAATGTAGTGGAGGTTTATGTGAACGGTGATATGCAGGAGAAAGTAGAGGGTGGAAATTTGAATGCGAGAACAGGAGATAGAGGAATAAGGAAATGAGGAGAAGAGAGAGAGAGAGAGAGGAAGAAAATCTAAAGATAAGGTACTGAATGAGGAGGAGAAGAAAATGTTAAAGAGCTTGGGGAAGTTATGACGGTTTATCTTAAATGGAAATATAGAGGGAGATAAAGAAGTAGAATATGCACAAAGCTAAGAGAGGGAATGGGAGGGGAGTTAGTGAGAAAGTGTTAGATGGAAGCGAAAGAGAGGAGATGGAGGATGATAGAATTAACGAGATGGGAAGAAGAAACGAGGAAGTTTTATATTGCTGAAAATATAGAAGACGGGACTGGAGTAACCTATGAAGAATTGGAAAAAAGGAGAGGGAAAGACAATTATGAATTAAGAACATTATGAATAAAGAAGAAGAAATGTATCCAAACTATGTAATTGGTTGAAAACACGTAGCATAGGGCACCAATTTAGAAAAAGTAGACATCTCTGGCTCAATTTTTAGAAATTTGGAAAATAGACAAAAAATAATGTTTCAAATGATTATGTTTTTAAAAAAATATACTACTCAAAACAATGACAAAAAATTACATTTAAATCAGAAAATACGATAATTTTTAAATTTTTTTGCATTAAATAGTACACATTGTGCCATTTAATATTATAATTCTATGGCTCGGTCCCCACCTCGAAAAATTAGGCTCCTCCGCTTTCTGTGAATGATATGCTGCGAATTGCATAACCCTTCAAGTTTCTACCTTCAAAATAAAATAAATGGAAATTCCATACTTTTTCTGATTCAACAATTTCAAATTCTGGGCGTAGCATCTTTTTACATTCTGATCCTAATGAGAAGGTATTGATTTTATGTGAAAAATGACTCTCGCGGATTCCATCAAATGTCGACGTTTTGAGACCCGATGGGCCAGAAAAAATAGTTTTTACGTCTGTGTCTGTCTGTCGTCGTAGTCGTTATTGTCGTTGTAGCCTGTAAGCACAGTAACATATCAAGGAATTATTCGATTGGATTCCCCTTTGGCACACTTTATAAGAATATGAAAAGAAAGAACGATTTCGTTAGTCAGCTTTTTTAAAAGAAATTTTAAGAAGTTAGAACATTTAACAAATTTTTGGGACCACTTTTGTTTGATATCTAACATTTTTTCGACAGCTTTTTGCAGTAGATCAAAATACAAACAATTTATCCCGATTTCTTTTTTTGATAAAATTAAAATCACCAAAGTTCTAGTATTTTCTAAATTCAAAAAAACCAAACGAAAATGAACATTTGAAGCCAAACAAAGTGTGATACGGGAAAAAACTAAGAGAAAAAAAAACGTTACTTTTTCAAGGCCCTAGAAGATTGTCTAAATAACATTTTAAATATTGCTAACAAAAAATCGAAGAGCTAAGAATAAAATTTAACGCAAAATCAGAAACAAATATTAAAGTAATCATGATAAATACAATTTGTACTTTATTTTGCTAAATCAAAATGCCTAATCCCAGATGGACGTACATAAAAAATATATTATATTTGATATAAAATTGTTGAGCATAATGTAGAAAATTTCACATTTTGGGCATAAAATTTAATTTTGAAAGGCCTGTGCACGAGTGTGGGAGAAATGCAAAGACCGTCCGCGAATATGCGAATGTAAGAAAAATACAAAGTCCGAGCGCGTAACGCGAGGTAAATACAAAATCGAGCGAAGTGAGCCGCGCGCCCATTACTTTTTGTCGTACAATCGGCGAAGAAAGAAAAAAGGTATATCCAGAAACGGAACGGATTAACCGATTTTCTTCTATCTTTTTTTAATCGTCTCATCGTTATATAATGAACCGAATGCAGAATATTAAAATTAAATTCATTAATGTTTAATAATTTTTTATTTCTTTAAACCGGCGGTAATCTCTAACAATAGGAAAGTTGAGTGAGGCATGAAAGGCACTCAATCTCAATCCTGGGTTCGATCTGAGTTTTACGAGGTTTAATGTATCTTTCAAAAAATGAAGCTCTTGACCACCTGCAGTTTCATAGCGAGATACTTCTAGACCATTTTTTGAAAAAAGCTCTCTGTTCATTCCTGTATTTAGGCATTTACATTCTGTGATTGAAATATGAAATCAAACAATTCAGAATTCTAGGAGAAAAGCTTGGCAGAGTAATACAATGGCTAAATTTCAAGCCTGAGGAAGCGCCTTAAGTGACTGTGTGGCAACCCTGACAACCATATAAATTTTTATTGAACTTCTTTTCTCTTTATTTCAGGTAAGCTTTGCTTGCAGGTTTAAGCGTGCCTGGGCTGCGAGACTGTTGGTTCTCCCGCTTCGCGCGCAAAGCATCGACAACAGTTATTTGGTGATCTTTATTGTTGAAGCTCCTTCGGCTTTGACGAACATATTCTCATCACGTATATCGTGCTTCGCACTCGAACTTGTCCCTCAAATTGTATATCATTTCCTTAAATGTTAATTATTACAATTCTTAACATGCATTTACATTAAAACGGAAGTAGTTTCTAAATTATAAAGAAACTCCAATTAAACTTCTAAAGAAACTTCGATTATTGAAGGGGGCGATTACTTCTAACGGAGTCGTAGCTAGTTAGTGTTTTATGTTGCAAAAGTCACCAACCTTCAGCAGTTTTGTGTTTGAACAAAATGTAATTTTTAATTATTTTTTATGCTGTCGAAATTTGAATTTTCAATTTTTAAAGAAAATTAAAAAATTTGTTCTATAATTTTGTAGGGCATTCAAAAAGAAACATTTTTCTTTTCTTGACTTTTTTCATATCTTGCGTTATTTGGCTTGAAATGTTCATTTTCGTGTGTTTTTGGGAAATTTGGAAATGCTTAAACTCTGATAAATTTTCGTTTTATCAAAAAAAGTAATTTGAATAAATTATTTGTATTTTTGAATACTACGAACACCTGTACAGAAAATTTTTTAATCTTGAAAGAAGCAGTCTCAACAATATTAAAAATGTGCTCACGTTTTGAAATTTAATCCAAAATAACTGTCTAACGAGAATGATCTTCATTTTATGATACTAAGAGAGTGTACCAAAGGACAATACAGTCTGTCAATTCTTACTAAAATTATCGTGCTAACAAAAAAATAATCAATGAACGAACAGATAGACCGACAGACACATTCGCAAAAACGCGTTTTTCGGTTTTAGGTGTCTCAAAACGTGGACATTTGACAAAAACTGGGGGAGGGGGTAGAGGGTCAAATTTTACACAAATATAATACCTTCTCTGATGAGAATGTAAAAATAAATTAATTTGTCATGAAGATTTAAAGGTTAAGGTTGATTTTCACGATTAAAACAAAAACGTTTTTCACGATTAAAACAAAAACTACGCATCCTATCAGAAAGTAATTTATAACGAAGGATCCCGTACTATATATATATTGCAAATGGCTCTTCATGAAATTGGCTGAAACTTTGCCATTTGGCACATACTTTCATGCTGAACAAAATATTTTAAGGTATTATACAAATGAATTCAGAAAACGAGCTATCCATGCGAAGAACATACACAAGCCCATTGAAGACGCTCCAACTTCATGTCGATCAACTGAATGCATCTGAGAGTGTCTAACCTATCAGACCTCTCTGTTCTTTCATACTTTCAGGGCTCTACTTCATAAACGAAATAGATAAAAATTCTGAAATATGTTACATTTTCAATACCTTGGGATAGGCCTTACGTGCATAGGATGCGATTTTCGATTTTACTTATCTCAACTTCGAAATGGTCGGCCCTTTTTTAACTAGACCAAACTTTAGATAACGCTCTAATAAATCTACAGTCCTAATTTTTAAAAAATTCGCAGAAATACAATTTTATCCATATAATACCTTGATGCCAAAACTTAATCCTATGCGCCGTTTTGACGCTACAGAGCATGCAAGGTTGATAGTAAACCATTTAAGAACACACACCAAGCATAAGGCAGATATACATAATGCATGTGACTACTTATATGTACATGAGTTTGAAAAGTGAGAGGGGGGGTGCAAGCCACAGTAATTGAGTAACCGAGTGATTGAGTGACTGAGTGTCTGAGTAACAGAGAAGAAGAAAGAGCAAATGAGTAAGTGAGTCATGTAAATAGTAAAAATAATTAAGTGAGTGAGGACGAGGGAGAGGGTGAGGGGGAGTGAGTGAGGGAGTGAGTCATGTAAATAATGAAAATAGTGAAGTGAGTGAGGGCGAGGGTGAGGGTAAGGGTGAGGGTGAGGGTGAGTGAGTGGGTGAGTGAGGGAGTGAGTAAGAGAGTGAGTGAGTGAGGGAGAGAGGCAGGCGAAGCATTATATAATATGCAACTATTATTAGTGCACAATCTAGATTTATTGTTCAAGTCAGAAGATCACTTGAACGCGAAAATAACCTAAACAGCAGTAATACCAACAAGAAAAGTTATTGCGCTAAGCAATGGAGCACTATTGGCATATTTGACTAATTGAAGTAGTTCGCCATCGTTTATTACTTATTCAATGTATAATAGACAGAACTGTTTATCTCTAAATGTTAAATGAAGAAGACGACCTATTTCATGTAAAACTTTAGGCTACAAAGCGAAATATACAGTAAATTTCATGTGTGCCTTGCCTATGGGGTTGGCTACTTGTATATTTTTAAATCTCAAATGGAAATCACAGCCTACTTGATCAAATAAGGCATACATGAACACTACTGTATAATGCATGAATACGCCATTGTATTTTTTAAATAGATGAGTGGTATACAGATTTGCAAAAAACTATATTATCTTCTTGAACTTAACAGCTTAAAAACATATGTAGTTGTTTTACCGATGACATTTAGTATTCATCAGTAACCTAATGTTTTATGTGTAACCGATCGCTTCCTTTGTAAGTGAATACTTATCTCTATTTTGTATTTTATATAAATAACAAACGATGGCGTTTCGAAGACAGATCGCCTGCTATGTATGCAACGTAGGATATAATCCTCAGCGAATGCAACGAAAAAATGGCATGGAAGATGCAAATAAGCGGCAACTTTCAATTACACGAAGGGATGCTTTCAATCACCCACCTCTTGACTTGAATAATGAATCCAGATTATGTGTTAATTATAACAGATCCATATCAGATGAAATGCGTGCTGTAGAAGGTGATCCAAGTAAAATGCGTTTAGATGTATCAACCCAAACAGCAAGTACATCTTGCTTAGTATGCAATGCTAGACAAAATGTAGAAAGGTTGTCTATATAGTGTAGGGTAGACATGTTTCTTTTTTGTAACATTTATGTTCCGGATACTGTTAGAAGTTGTGCACATCACTTGGACGAAATGGGATGCTTCCCGAGATTGATTCTGGAAGGTCTCAGATCAGTTAATCGACCATATGTAACGAAAGGACAAGAGTTATAAATTTTTTGCAATAACTAAGGCATGCGGCGAATAATCAAAATCAATTTGAAGATGAGAATTCTTTCAGTGCGACGAAGAATTCAAATGTATTTTGCCAATTAGCAAAGAACAATTCTCACTTCTTTTTACGTACTGTGATTCTGTACTTCAAGAGGGAGGTCACAGGTACATATATAGTAAAGACTTATTTACTTTTTTATGTAAATTAAGGGAAGGTTCATCGGATATATTTTTAAAAGTCATATTTAAGTACCCAAGTAGAGCCGCAGTCAGCTTTGTTATATCAAAAGCGAGACAATCATTGCACCATTGGTTTGTTCCTCAGAATGTCTGATTCCAAGTAATACAAAGACAAATATACATCGAAAGGCACGTTACGGAATTTGCAAATGAACTCTATGATCCAGAGCCGCAAACACCAAAAGCCATTGCTGCAGTGGATTGTACCTATACATACGCTCAGAAAAATAGCAATTTTCGTATTTTAAGAGAGTCGTTCCCCCAGCACAAGCATCGAAATTTGATAAAACCTACTATGATTGTTGCTCCAGATGGGTCTATATTGTCTGTATGGGGACCATACTTTTCGGATTTTCACAACAATGATGGAGTGATTTTGGAAAGAAGGTACGAGAGGGAGGTTAATGCTATGAGAGGGTGTTATAAAAATGGAGACATTTTCTTGATTGACAGTAGATATAGGGATGCCGTGCCATTGCTAGAGCGCATTGGAATCACTTGCTGGATGCCGGCATTGATCGAATATCAACAACAGCAATTATCTACTGAAGATGCTAATATGTCTTGGATGGTCTCGAAAAATCGATGGATCGTTGAGGCTACGAATGGACATTTTCGCTCCATATTCAAATTATTTGAAGGAACAATTATTATGCCTCGTCTACATCACCTCCACGTAGAGGTTAAAAACCTACGCATGAGACGCGCTCAGTAGGTTTGACTTCAACAAAATGTGGCTCCTGATTTTCCTATTCTTGATTTACAATATTTACGAGATCTACCCATTGGTATTTATCAGGTAAATATTGCTCCTTCCTACATACAAGATAAATTAAATAGGGATGTTGGAGAAGAAATTAAAGTTGATATGAACATGAACGTCCCTGGGCTGATAAGTGTAGCAGATGCTTCTCACTTGACTTGTATAAAAAAACTGGCAGCATCAACTGTTTCACCTCACTCTAGGATAGTCGAACTGAATTATGATTAGGGTCTGCACCCGAAAATCAGACATACTTGCTCAGGAGAATGAAATTAATTTTGCGTGGGGCACATTTGTCTCCTACAGGATACGTCTACGGTTCGACAATATTGACTATGGAACTTATGGCAAATTGAATACATTTTTGAAAAGAAAATCAACTGGATATGACAGAAAAAAAATCCAAAACTCTGTCACCACCCTACCAATATGAAATCTCAGGATATTCATTGGAAAAAAGCCTGGTCCATTTCAGGCTATCTGCAGGCTTGATTTGAATGATTTAGTCTCTAGAGATTGTTCGAGAGATTTGGGTTCTTTTAAAAGTGATGTGACAGTCATATAATGGTTCTATTGTATTTCTCAAGTACCGGGCGGGCAGAGTGTGGCTGGGTACAGTGGGCTGGATCAGGAATTTACTATTCAAAATCACCTACAGCATACAATTCTTAACCGATTTTCAATTTTCTTTAATAGAAATAATCAGCGATAGTTGATCAAGATCATGTATGAAGTAGATTTTGGAATTTTTATTATTTTCTGTTTATTATATAAGCAAACAAAGAGACAAAATGAGCAATTTTTCACGTATTATTTTTTATCTGTAAATAATTCAATTAATTTCGTTCTTTATGAAAATATATGTCAAAGCATCTTAGAAAAATAAATAATTAGTGGGTTTTCGAACATAATTGTTATAAACAAATTATATTAACAATAATGCCAACATCATGAATTGTTTGCTTGAGAAGTATATTTGTACATTGCATTTGCTTAATTTTATCGACAAAATGATACTTGATCATGAAAATTTGTTTTTTGCTATAATTTGCTTATTTTATAAACAAATTATATGAACAAATGCATAGTTTGGTCACTTATGTGCAGAAAGTAATCGTTTTTCTTTATTATCGCCTTCAGTTTGTATTAGTGGTAATTATTAGTGATGTAGACATGTTATGCGACATTATTTGTTTACTTTATAAACAAATTATATGAACAAATGAATATTTTCGACAATTATGGTCAGAAAGCCATTTTTTCCTTTCTTGTCGCCTTCAAATTGTATTTTTGGAGATTTTTAGTAATACAGACCTATAAGTCTATAATTTTTGTTTACTTTGTAAACAAATTTTATAAACAAATGCATAATTTGGCCATTTATAGAAAGAAAGTATAGTTTTTTCTTCCCGATCATCTTTAAAATATATAAGTGGTGATGTTTAGTGATAAAGACTTGTGATTCGATATTATTTGTTAATTTCATAAATAAATTATAGAAACAAATGCATTGTTTTGACATTTATGGGAAGACATTCATAGTTTTTCTCCCAAATCGCCTTCAAACTATATCAGTAGTGATGTTTTGTGACGATTCAGAAGAATTAGCATCCAAGTTGTACTTGTCAATCATTTCAAGAACTTCAGGATCCATTTCAACTTGATTCTTGCCCCTTTTCTACCTTAAAGAGGCAATTAATAGATCAGATGATACAAGAAGCTTGTGCATTAAATCTTCATTAGTCGAAACTCGAAAGCACTTTCGTGTGTTGAATTCTCTGAACCGCTTGAAATCTGTATTACGTGCTTTTTCTGAATACTGTCCGATTGGAAGTGAAAAATGCTGCATAACCGTTGTTCCATGTAGCAACATTTTGTGTACTGTTGGAGGCATAAAATAGGACGGGTAAAGACTGACGTACAATTGTGCAGTTTCAAATGCGAACTTGTTAAAAAACATGGGAGAAATTTTCGTGCAACTACTTGTCAACATTTGCAAAATTTGAGAAAACCTAACTATCAATTCTTTATTCACTCCTGTTATTTCAGCAGCTAGGTCAGGATCCGCGAAAAATCTTCTGGCAGTGTTACAACTACTCGAGTTACCAGTTCCATGCTTTGGCTGATCTATGATCAGACCAGTCCTTTCTTTAAACTCCTTGCATATTCGAGTATGAGCAGCGTCCTTTTGCTTTTTTTCCTCCTCTGTCCTTGCACATCTATTTTTGAAATCTAAACGACAACCTATATGTATTATACATTCAAAAGATCGCATCTTTGTATGTAAAGGAGAAATACCATATTCCAAGTTGGTGATAATCTCTTCTTTCAGCTTCACACGATCAAGTATGTTCGTTTCGCTTGGCTTAGCCCCACAAATGTAGCAGCTTGCCGATGAAAGCTTATCCGAGAGTGCTAGACAGACTTTCCCATCTATCATAGAAAATTTAATGTCAGTTCTGACTGTCTACTATGTAAACTATAACTGACTATGTAGATGTATTTGGTGTAGTGATCTTCGTTGGCTTCAATGTTTTGATTTGGCATTTGATTTCTTGAATCTCTGTTTTGGTCATTTCCTTTGTCTCCTTGGCGAATATAAATGCTATTGGTATGCATCGTCTAGGAGACCCAGAGTGAGGATTGCTCCAAACAACTGCTGAACTTTCACTTACCTTCAGACATAATGGTACCATCGATATCATAAACACTGCCGTATCTGACGATTCTTCGTCCGCAAAGATCTGATTATACGTTCCCTGATCTGTAGCTCCATCGCAGCCATATTTTATGATTAAATATGAATTACAAGTTTTCACCCTCTTGTTTATAGAAGGCAGTTTTAAATTAGGGTCTTTAAAAAGTCGTGTTATTCAGTGATCGATTAGAGACTGAAGGTTGATGCGAGCTTCTGTTTCTGTTATATGGACCTGCGCCTGCGATGGATAACATTCTTTTTTTTGCTTTAGCAACTTCATAATACGAAGGATGGATATCCGCATTTCGCGTTTTAGCCTGACATTGAATGACATTGTATTGATACTTAGATAACTTGGCATCTTCCATTAAAGGTAAAGCTTCTTCTGCAGAGTACCATTCTACTTCTTTACCTGAATTATGAAAAACATTATCTGAATCACCACTGGTATCGGTTAGAAGAGACACAATTGCATGAGCAGTTTTTGTTCTTCCAGTAGTTCTTAATATTCGGAGAAATGCTTCTTGAATCTCGATTGCCGAATAAGTTTCCTCTATGTTCATCAATTTGCGTCTCTTTGTTGCAGCCGAAATTTCATCAAAGCTTTCCGTACTCAATCTTCTTCCAGGACTTCTTTTCAGCTCTGAAAAGTATACAAAGAAATCTGAATTAAGCCACTTCTCAAACTTAATTTCAAATGTGCTATTAATAGAAAAAGATGGCTTCCACTTCTGATCGAAATGTTTAAAAGATTGTCTGCTCAGGTATCTGCCAACTATTTCCAAGGAATCATTATCAAGACTGTATTTCGCTTGCAAATAATCGAGCAACTTTTTCGTGTCTTTAATGTCATTTTCGACAAGAAAGTGGAAAATTACTCTCTTGGAGACTTTAAGAGTCCATTTTGTAAATAATATTTACTAAGAATTAACAAATAACATTATAACAATAATAATGTCGTTAATAATATAATAATAATAACCACAAACCTGCGTATGACAAAGCCGAAATAAGTTGAAAATAGATTTAAAAAATCAATTCACTCTTGCAAACCTGTTGTGCTTATAATATAAAAAATGAAATTTCTTGTGAGAATGTATCTAGCGGCATCCATATAGCGGCAGAGTCTGAACTAACAACTATTGGCGGTAAATTTTGAATTACTTAAAAAATTGAAAAGTATTTTTAAATCGAAATACATTTTAGCCACTCTCACTAAAATTTACGTGAAACATCACTCTACTTCAAACTCATATTTATTTATAATATATTTTTATAAAATTAACAAATAATATCGAATGAGAAGTCTTTATCACTAAAAATTACCACTTATATATTTTAAAGAAGATCGGGAAGGAAAAACGATACTTTCTTTCTATAAATTGCCAAACCATGCATTTTTTCATAAAATTTATTTATAAAATATACAAAGATTATCGATTTTTAAGTCTGTATTACTAAAAATCTCCAATAATACAATTTGAAGGCGACAAGAAAGAAAAAAATGGCTTTCTGACCATAAATGTCCAAAATATGCATTTGTTCACATAATTTGTTTATAAAATAAACACATAATATCGCATGACATGTCTGCATTACTAATAATTACCACTAATACAAACTGAAGGCGATAAGAAAGAAAAACGATTACTTTCTGCACATAAATGACCAAACGGTGAATTTGTTTATATAATTTTGTATAAAATAAGCAAATTATAGCAGAAAACAAATTTGCATGATCAAGAATCATTTGGCCGATATAATCAAGCAAATGCAACTTACAAATATACTTTTTAAGCAAACAATTCATGATGTTGATATTATTGTTTATATAATTTGTTTATAACAATTATATTCGAAAACCCACTAATTCTTTATTTTGCTAAGATGCTTTGACGCAAGAGCATGTATGGATTAGATTTTTATCCATACAAGCTCTTGCGCAATTATCGTTGATTATTTCTATTGCAGAAAATTGAAAATCGGTTAAGAATTGTAGGCTGTAGGTGATTTTTGAATAGTAAATTTCTGATCCAGCCCACTGTGCGTCACATACCCGACTCCCTTTTTAAATATTCATTTCAATGAGAAATAAATCTGCAAAAAGTCAGATATCTGAAATAACGAAAACCGTGAATTCCAAATTATTATTCCTAGCGGACCGAGTAAGCGGAAAGAATACTCTACGAAGTATCCTCATAGTATCCAGATAGTATACCTTCCGTATCGTGCAACAAACCCCCCCCCCAAACAACAACAGGGATGTGTTAGGCTGTTAACTTTGACATTTAATTAATTTATTTCTAAATTTTAATCTGAAAACTTAACAAAGGACCCTTAGTGAGTGTCGGCTACTCTACTGAGATAGCCTCTCTGCTTGTTATTTATGATCGAATACTTATTTCAAGTTCGAAAAGCACATTTTAAAGCATTTTAAATCATTTTAAAGCTTTGTAAACTGACACAGCATTTTCAATATATTCATCACGATGCTTATCTTGACATTGTTTCTTAAGTTTCTTTATAATCGATTTAGCGATATGTGGAATAAATCGTGAAGTTGGCCACCTTTGTAACCTGGCCACCTGTCTAAGTTGAACTGGTTTTTGCGGAACCGGAAAACTTGCACTGACTTTAAGTCAATGCTGAAGTTGGCCACTTTATTTCACGCAGAGCAGTAAATTACAATTTCCAGACAGATATCGTTTGAAGATAGAGATCATATGACATCAACCTCTTCAGTAGTCCCCTTTATCTTATTCTACAATGAGTCAGCAATCTAGTAAGCTACTTAGTCAGCAGATGACCCAATCAAACATCAAAGACCAGTACCAGTAGGTCACTCCCCACTTCGTCATGGCCGGCCAATGATAAGTCAATGTGGGATAACATAAAATAGTGAACTGTGAAGATTCAATTCATTTTATCTCTGGTCACCGACTGGACGTAGAAATATTTCATTTTAGCGTATAATCGCTTCGATACACATCGTTCTTCTTAGGACGATAAGAACATTCTTGATAACGAAACCTCAACAACTGCATAATGGATATAAAACGAAAGAAGATTATAGAGTTGACTATTGAAATGAAGAAAGAAGTTTTGGATTGTCCACGTTTTGATACCCATTTTAGATTAAAATGCAAAAAGTGAGCATATTTTGAATATTTTTGATACCACTTTTTTTCAAAATTTCAAAATTGTCTTCATAGTTATTCATGGTATTCAAAAACACAAACAATTTCTTCTAATTACTTTTTTTGATAAAACTCGAGATAAAACTAAAATTTATAAGAGTTAGAGCATTTAAAAAATTCCAAATATCACGACAATGAACATTTTAAGGCAGTTGGGCTGAAATGGGACCCTACTTACGGATTGTCTACAATTTTCAGAATGTGCAGAAAATATTGTTCTCTAACAATTCATATCCCCTTTAGCTGATTCGACCATTTCAAAAGTCAAATAAAATTAATAATGTTTAGAGTTTTTTGCATGGGTCTCCCAAAGATAACACAGACAATCACCACATTACAAAGTCTGTTATGAAAACGAAGCTTACCGTTGAGCTTGAACACTAGATATAAAGAAAAATATCGCGCGGATTTTATTTTCGAAAATAACAATTATTGCCCGTTTAGTATAAAAGATATAATGTTGTAAAGAATAATGTTTCTGTTCTCGCATGGCACATGGTGAGGGTAGGCAGTGACGATGTGGAAACAATATTACTCAGTCACACAATTTTCTCTGAGAATGAAAATGCGACGTTGCCTGTATCGTTCCCGTACGAACTGTTACTGTGAATGTGTTTATTTGTATATAGGACGCTTCTATGCTAGTGTTCAAACTCAATTAAAATTATTCACGAATGGTTAGGAGAGAAGTTGTTATTTTTTGCATCTATCTGAGCGTAAACTTTTGAATGTTATTGTCGCGTGACAACTACCTTCAAATAAAACACGAAATCATGAAAATGTCAAGAGAAGAAAAATGTTGCTTTTTGAATGCCCTACAAGATTATCATAACAACTTTTGGAATTTTCTAGAAAAATTAAAAATTCAAATTTTGACAGCATAAAAAAATAATGGAAAATCAAAAATTACGTTTTGCTGTTAAACTATGCAAAATAGCTAAGAAGTTTTGTGGATAAAAATTGTACATTTTGAAAAGATCTATACTTGAAAATGGCTCTCCGCCAAATTGGCTCAAACTGCCACATCTCTTCATGCTGAAAAAAGATGTTAAGGGCATGCTCTTCGGTGACCACGTGACCAAACTAGTCCCCGGTTATGAACATTTTTTTGGTGTTCACTGCGTCCACACGAATTGAGATATCGTGTTTAAACTTTGACACATAAAATAAAAAGCACTAAAGGATGTTTGTATACATCAATATATTGATAATTTTAAAGAAAGTTTATTTATAAATTGATGGAATAGGATATTACCATTCGAGTTATGTCACTTTGCAGATCATTTTTGGTTTTATGCATTTTAGATTTTTTTATTCCCTCATATTGAGCACTGACACCAATTTTATACTAAATCATGTAAACCTTGAAAAAAATTAATATAAGTAATAAAATTTGCACCTTCGTTGCAAATCAACAAATAAGTATCTGCACACACGTAACCTATCATTATTTTTTGGGCATTTTTAGCGATTTCTAGCGGAGAAAAAAAGAAACTTTGAACGTCGATAAAGTCGAGATCAAGTGACTAAGTTCGTTCATGAAATTTCGGTGTAAAATGATTTTCATTTTTTTGGTACTAAAAATAAAAGATAAATTTCAAAATGGAAACATAGCAACACCAACGATGTGCTAAAATTTACTCGTCAGAGTTCGCCAACCAACTTCCATAATTCTTGACGTTGAATCGATCAGCTGATAGCTATTGTTGACAGTGAACCAACCAGCGGGACTCAGCGTCGGACTCGCCTTGTCTTTCGCGCCCCGGCGAAATTTTATTTTTATTCTTGGAATTGTTTTATACCAGTACAAAAAATCTACAAGAATATATAACCATTAGAAAATTTTAATTATTTTCTGAAGATGCACATTTCTCAAGATGGGACTTGGGCGAATTTTCGAGGATGACGTTCTAAGATGTTCCTCGATTTTTTTAAATCGAGACATCTACTTTATCGACGTTAAAAGTTTATTTCCTAATTCCTGTAGTATTTTATTCGAAAACTTTCTTTGTAATTATGAACATTTTGATGTACACAAACGTTCCTTAGTGCTTTCGGTATAACTTCCTAAATCTTGAACACGATATCTCAATCCGTTTGGACGTAGTGAGGACCGAAAATAATGAAAGTCATTTTATTCTCTACACAACAATTTTATGAATGAACTTAGTCACATGATCTCGACTTTATCGACGGTCAAAGATTCTTTTTCTCTCCGCTAGAAATCGCTAAAAATGTTCCAAAAATAACTATAAGTCGTGTATGCAGATACTTATTTTTTGATTTTCAACGAATGTGCAAATTTTATTGCTTACATCCACTTTTTTTAAGGTTTAGACGATTTAGTCCAAAACTGGTGGCAGTGCTCAATATACGCGAACCAAAAAATCCGAAATGCATCAAACCAAAAATTATCTGCATAGTGCTATAACTCGAACGGTAATATCCTTTTTCATCGATTCATAAATAAACTTTCTTTAAAACTATAAACACATTGATGTATACAAACGTTCTTTAGTTCTTTTTATTTAATCTGTCAAATTTTAAACACGATATCTCAATCCGTGTGGACACAGTGAATACCAAAAAAAATGCTCATATCCGGGGACTAGTTTGGTCACGTGGTCACGAAGAGCATGCAGATAATTTTTGGTTTGATGCATCTTCAGAAAATAATTAAAATTTTCTAATGGTTATATATTCTTGTAGATTTTTTGTACTGGTATGAAACAATTCCAAGAATAAAAATAAAATTTCGCCCGGGGGCGAAAGACAAGGCGAGTCCGACGCTGAGTCCCGCTGATTGGTTCACTGTCAACAATAGTTATCAGCTGATCGATTCAACGTCAAGAATTATAGAAGTTGGTTGGAGAACTCTGACGAGTAAATTTGAGCACATTGTTGGTGTTGCTATGTTTCCAATTTGAAATTTATCTTTTATTTTTAGGACCAAAAAAATGAAAATCATTTTACACCGAAATTTGATGAACGAACTTAGTCACTTGATCTCGACTTTATCGACGTTCAAAGTTTCTTTTTTCCTCCGCTAGAAATCGCTAAAAATGCCCAAAAAATAATGATAGGTTACGTGTGTGCAGATACTTATTTGTTGATTTGCAACGAAGGTTCAAATTTTATTGCTTACATTAATTTTGTTCAAGGTTTAGATGATTTAGTAAAAGATTTTAGAATAAAAAAATCTAAACTGCATCAAACCAAAAATGATCTGCAAAGTGCTATAACTCGAATGGTAATATCCTATTCCATCAATTTATAAATAAACTTTCTTTAAAATTACCAATATATTGATGTATAGAAACGTTCTTTAGTGCTTTTTATTTTATGTGTCAAAGTTTAAACACGATATCTCAATTCGTGTGGACGCAGTGAACACCAAGAAAAATGTTCCTAACCGGGGACTAGTTTGGTCACGTGCTCACCGAAGAGCATGCCAGAACCTAATCCTTTGCGATGTTTTGACGCTTGAAAAGTGAGAGTGGGGGGGGGGGGTTGCAAGCTTGAGTGACTGAGTAATTGAGTAACCGAGTGATTGAGTGATTCAGTGGTTTAAGAGACCAATGTAAACACACACACACACTCAATCACTCACTCACTCACACTTACTCCTGACACACTTACTCATTTACTCTCTCTCTCTTTCTCCCTGCTACTCAGCCACTCAATCGCTCAATCACTCGGTCACTCAATTACTCAGTCATTCAGGCTTGCATTCACTCCACTCTCACTTTTCAAAACTCATGTACATATAAGTAGTTACATGCATTATGTATATCTTCCTTATGCTTGGTGTCTGTACTTGAACGGTTTACTATCAACCTTTGATGCTCTGTAGCGCCAAAACGGCGCAAAGGATTAGGTTTTGGCATTAACACCTTTTCTTCAGCATGAAGAGATGTGGCAGCTTGAGCTAATTTGGCGGAGAGCCATTTTCAAGTATAGATTTTTTCAAAATGCACAATTTTTATCCACAAAACTTCTTAGCCGATTTTGCGTAGTTCAAGAGCAAAACGTAATTTTTGATTTTCCATTATTTTTTTATGCTGTCTAAATTTGAATTTTTAATTTTTCTGGAAAATTCCAAAATTTGTTATGATAATCTTGTAGGAAATTCAAAAAGCAACATTTTTTTCTTTTGACATTTTCTTCATATTGTGCGTTATTTGGCTTAAGGTAATTGTCACGTAACAATTCCATTCAGAAGTTCACGCTCAGATAGATGCAGGGAATGACACATTCACAGTAACAGTTCGTAAGGGAACAATGCTGGCAACGTCGCATTTTCATTCTCGGAGAAAATTGTGTTGACGGCGTTGGCAGTTATAGAGACTCATTCTCTATGGAACTGTGGTTTAACTACAGTTCATAATGTATATACTCAGCTATGAAATACTGAGAGACAGTGTTACCACATCGCCACTGTCTATCCCCACCATGTGCCACGCGAGAACAGAAACATTATTCTTTACAAAATTATATCTTTTATACTAAACGGGCAATAATTGTTATTTTTAAAAATAAAATCCGCACGATATTTTTTTTTATATCTGTAGTTTTCAAGCTCAATGGTAAGTCTTGTTTCCATAATAGACTTTGTAATGTGGTGATTGCCCATGTTTGCCCATAAATTTTGGTTTTATCTCGAGTTTTATCAAAAAAAGTAATTAGGAGAAATTTTTTGTGTTTTTAAACACCGTGAATAACTGTAAAGAAAATTTTTTAATTTAAAAAAAAGTGTTATCAAAAATATTCAAAATATCTTCACTTTTTGAATTTTAATCTAAAATGGCTGGCTAACGAATTTCACCTTCATTTTGTATACGAAAAGAGTGTACCAAAGGACAATCCAATCTGTCACTTCTTTGGAAAGTTATCGTGCTAACAAAAAAAAACCATCCACGAAGAGACAGACATACCGACAGACATATTCGCAAAAACCTGTTTTTCGGATTCAGTGGGTCTCAAAACGTGGACATTTGACAAAAACTTTGGGGGTCCAATTTTACACAAATCTAATACCTTCTCTGATCAGAATGTAAAAATTAAAGTGATGGTCTGAGAGAAGAACAGTGTTTTAGAATTAGCGGACCAATCAATAAACTCCTCGAAGTCATTTTCGGATATACTAGCTGAATTGGAGAACGAATGGATTAAGAAAACTTCAGAAGCAAAAAGACTCTGATTTATGCATTTAATTTTGCCAAACCTCATATAAGCATATTACGTTAATTATAAGTGCATACTCCGTTAATTATAAGCAGGCACTCAGGCAGTTATTTTTAAAGATCTAGGTAGCTCGTTCGAATGCTCTAAAGGCTTTAAAATGTCCTTTTCAAATTTGAAATAAGAATTCGATCATAAATAACAAGCAGAGAGACTATCTCAGTAGAGTAGTCGACACTCACTACGGGTCCTCTGTTAAGCTATCGGATTAAGATTTAGAAATAAATTTTTTAAATCTCAAAGTTAACAGCCTAACACATCCTGTTGTTTTTTTGGGGTTTTCTCGCATGATATGAAAGGGATACGATCTGGATACTATAAGGATACTTCGTAGAGTATCCTTTCCGCTTACTCGGTCCGCTAGGGATAATAATTTGGAATCCACGGTTTGTCAATAATTTGAAGAAAAATTTTAAAAGGGAGCCGGGTACGTGACGGTGAACTACTGTAAATAACTATGTCCATCCGGTACTTGAGAAATACAATATGACCATTATATGACCGTCGCATCACTTTTAAAAGAACCCAAATCTCTCGAACAATCTCTAGAGACTAAATCATTCAAATGATTGGGGAATATCTGTCTTCCAGAGAATCCGTTACGTTCGAGATTCAACACGGTGATTCAATGTCATTTATTCATGTAAATGAACGTATTTGACGTATATTTATAGTATATCATGTTATTTTGATGTTTCAAATGGATTTTTTTGTAATATGTAATTTATAATTTTTGAAATCGTTGATAATGTCACTAATTGAGCCTACCTGTGCAGGAGGTTAGATATTCCAAATGTACGGAGAGATTTACGTTTGAACATTAAATGTATTCTGCATATGGATTCTGTGACTCCAGCACGTCTGCCAGCCACTATTTGAAGAGCAAGATGCACCTCGTGCTCACGGAGTATTGACAAAAAAGTTCGTGTTTATTGCGACAGATGCAAACAACCTGTGGGTGAGGAACATAGGGCGGTCTTGTGCAAACTTTGCACCGAAGTTGATTAAGCTTGTTTAATGCAATAATCAGTTTAATTTAATGTTTTTTAATTTAATAACTTTTTCTTTATTTTTTATTTTTATTGCGGTTATGTTGCTATACTGGATCCCAGCTCATTTGGAAAGTAATTTCGGTTTCAAGTGCGCATATTCAGCAGCTAGAAAAAGTGATTTTGCCTAAAGTGCGCAAGCGCAACAGGTAGATTAAATAATCTTGATCTAAGTGTGCAAGCGCAGCAGTTAGGAAAAGTCTTCCTATAACTGATTTTTAAAACAGTTGCAGAATTGGTGACTTCCTGCACGCTAACATATTTCGAAAATCGCATATTCCGTGTATGTGTTACAAAAGAATAATTTCGAACAAAATGGTTACATGTGGAACGAAACGAAAAGGTATCCCACTTAAAATGATGAATATTCAACATAGTTTGAGTTGATTGTTTTACGAGAAGTCCGAAATATTCAAATTGTTGCTCATTATGTAAAATGAAGGTTACCAGTAGAGCAGGGTCCATTAAGTAAAAATATATTAAATGAGCCTAAAATGTCAATACATAATTCTATATTTTTACCAGATGTGCATCTACTCCCTCTAGTCGACCAGACCGGCGGGAGAAATGATCAGACCAGACGAAAAACAGAATTTGACGAATAAAGAGACCAGATTCTGATATTTAGTTTAAACACTAGTAATTAACGTCCTGCTACGAGTGTTTTGGTGGTAGTGTTGTTCAGTTTTGCAATATGTTGAGATGAGTGTTGTTTTGTGATCAACGCATGTTATGATTCTCATTAATTTTTGATC
This sequence comes from Belonocnema kinseyi, assembly GCF_010883055.1. NCBI lineage: Eukaryota > Metazoa > Arthropoda > Insecta > Hymenoptera > Cynipidae > Belonocnema > Belonocnema kinseyi. The sequence continues at coordinate 93,086,443 of NC_046657.1, read as the reverse complement.
TCCGCCTTTTTTCGAATTTTCGGATTTGAACTACCTATTTATATGTATATTGAAGTATATTCAATTTTAATTTTTATAGATTTTACAAATTACTTAGTATGTAAGCTAAACAGAAAATTTGAGAATTTTTCCCGCCCTGCCATATGCCCAACATTCAAGCTTATACGACCAGAGTTCATGTTTTTAATATTTTAGTGTCGCTTGAGATGTAGCGACGTCTCTGCAGTACATTCTCCCAGAAAGGACTGAAATATAGCTTAAAACAATTACAGAAACATATTTAGTACCATTTTACGTTATTTTAATTTTGTCTGGTGTATATCATGACCAGTCTAGGCCAGGATCTACTATACGAGACTCTGGTGCCAGAATAGCACGCCAAAACGGAGCCAGCCGGGCGTCAGGCAGTTATCTTGCTACTAGGGTAGATACTAATGGGTCCGAGTGGGGAACCTCACAAGACGACTTTGTGAGGCTCTTCACTTGGTGTAAACGCTAGAGAGATTGATTAACAACCTGGAGGAAGTAAATAAATAGAGTTTCTATCCGTTTAAATCATGT
>NC_046657.1:93083153-93085782 GCF_010883055.1 Belonocnema kinseyi | reverse complement strand
TGTACCCGGAATATTCTGTTAAACTGATCGTCCTTATCATCGGCGGTCTTGGAGGTGCCAAGCTTTCACTTGCTAATAGCCTAAAAAGCATCCCTGCGTGTCCACAATATGCTTAAATACTTGCGGGAAAAATGCAGAAGGCGGTAGTCCTTGAGTCGCTCCGTGTTCTTAGGGTGCACGAGGTTTTTGCTGTATCGTCGTATTGATTCCGTTACAGACTGTAACCACCTATCTCACGGTCTTGAGACGTGGTTGTGGTTGAAATTTTACCGCGATTTCGCTGGGAGCGAGTGCAATTTTTCAGATTAGCACCCGCTCCCGCGAAATCCTGCGGTTGTCCTTATGACAAATTTATATATATATATATATATATATCGGACTTTCCACGTCAATCGGGCCACCTAAATATTTCGTAAACGGGAAGTTTTTCCACAAAATTTAGCACAGATTATCTTTAACATGTGTAATTTCATCTCAAATTTGGTCAGAGTTACTTTTTTAATTGTTTCAAAATGGCGTCATTAATTATACCACCAAAGTCTTTCTTAGTGTCAAATAAGTTGACAGTCTTTCGAGAAAGAAGTGTAGCGCGTATCTGTCGGTCCCGAGCCTCGGGACCGATGCCTTGTCTGGACACCTCTGTTACCAGTCTAACAGTTCTTTCCACCGCTACTGTGTGACAAGGGAAAGATGTAAAGTCCCAGTCTGGTACCAAGCCATCGGCCATAGATAGCTCAATAAATTCTGTGTAATCATTAGCTCCAAAATTAATTTTTGGCACAATATTGTATCTAACAGTTGTCTGTTGCTTATGTTTTGCTTCCAGGATTTTGGTGAGTACGTCTTGGCGAACGGTAAGCCTAGGGTCGTTTACCATTACAAGAAGTATATTTTCTGGAATGGCAGAGAAGCCGTTTGTCTGAATGGAAGTGTTTACCACATTTCGGTACTTCAGAGGAAGAAACCTTGACAATTTGATTGCTTGGAAGAGGTGCCGACTCACATCAGCGATAGACTTATCCCGTCTGATGCGGAACCACTGAGGTACGTATACTGTGAGTAAGTATTCAACTAATACTTACAGTTTGTTTGTGGTTATTTTTGTTGATATGTATAATCTCAGAATTCTATTTGCAGTTGTTAGCCAGCGAGCCATGTTGATGGGGCCTATCTTCCGAGAGGCCAACTCAGGAGAGCACGCTCTGAACCGTATGGCATCTGATAACTCATAAAGATACCTTTGATCTGAGCTGAGATCAGTGGGCTCAATCTCAGGTAAGTCACATTCAACTTCTTTAAACTTTACAACATCGAGGGTCTCACACCATTGCAAGGGACGATCAAGTCGTTCCTCTAGTAGACGAATAATTCCTCCCTTCCAGCCCGTATTCGTATTTGTACCGTCACAGCCCACGACTACCACTGCATCGAAGCCTCCATTCAGTTCTGTTGTTACGTAATTATAAATAGAATCACACTAATCTTGGGCATGGCTCGATGGTGTGACGACATGGCCTACGTGTTTAGAACCATGGTTCGGGCATCAAAGATATGTGCTCCTCGTTAATAAATCCGGAGGCTGTCAATGTTTCGTCTTTCCGACTGTCAAAGAATAAGCTACGAGTAGAATCTTCATGGCGTGATTCCTCCTTCAACTTGGAGCCTATTTTGATTTTCTCGCGCCTTATCTTACTTTTATCTAAGACTAGACACTTAGGTACTTTTTGAGAAATATCCGGGGAGATGATACCTGCTCGATTGGCAGCGAGGAGTACAGACGAGCGCAAATGTGCCGCAGCCCGTTGACTTATACCATATCTTTGAGCAACTACTGCTGCTTCAGATAAGTCAAGTCTGGCCTGCGATCATTTTCTCTGCACAAGTCTGCGTGGTACTAGGCAGTCTGATAAGTCCCTGAAAAATGAAACACGGAAACGTTTTTTTGGCCAAAGTCAGTTTTATTTTTCAACATACTCTCCTTTTAGATCGATACAGCGAGTCCAACGATTTTCTAACTTTTTGATACCGTCCGAAAAGCACGATATTGCCCACACGTTCCAATGATATGCCCACAGCAATAGCTACCTCTCTCAATTTCATTTTGGGATCATTCAACATCATATCATGGATTTTTTCGACATTTTCTGGCGTATTGACCTCTTTTGGGCGCCCAGATCGTTTAGCATCAACTGTGCTCGTACGGCCACAACGAAACTCGGTAAACCACTTATGAATCGATCCAATCGACGGTGCAGAGTCCGGGTAATACTTATCCAGCTTGGCCTTGGTCTCGGATATCGTTTTCTTGCGAAGATAGTAGTGTTTGATCAAAACTCGAAACTCAGATTTTTCCATATTAAAAAAAACTTGGAGGTTAGTCGTTTCTCAGTGCTGTAACTTGTAAATGCGTAAACATAAATGGCTGAAGTTTTGACAGGCGTCATTTGAAGGATCAAGCTCAACGAAAATGGTTCACATTACTGAATACTAAAGCCATCTCTTAGAATTTTCAGGTACTTATCAGACTGCCTAGTATGTCGTGAAAATCGTCATCATCGGTAGAAGCATCAACCTTTACCTTAATTTCAGGAGGGGGATTATCACCTTCACCTTCCTCAAAGAAGGAATC
>NC_046657.1:93057337-93083053 GCF_010883055.1 Belonocnema kinseyi | reverse complement strand
AGTGGGAACGCTTTCCCCACCCTCTCCCCGTTCAAGACTTCCTCTTTTTGCATTACGTTCTGCTCTCTTATGTATTCTTTTTGTTTCAGAGACATCTACTCTGGTGATTTCCATGAGTCTTTTACCTCTTTGGTCAAGATAGAAGGCATGCTCTACGGCTGGAATCTTCTTTTCCTTGGGACAGGAGAACCTAGACAAGTAAACGCTCTTACAAGCGACTATGTTAAATAATTGAGAGCAGTACTCTTTGAAGGCGGCGATTTTCTCATCCTTATTACTTTGAGAAATTGTTTTACTCTTCAATGAATTTTTAACGTAGTGTATTTTTTATGAAGATTCGTGAGACTTCGTATGAAGATGCTGTATCATACAAACCAAAGAGGGGAGTGCATGCAGAACCAGAATCTCTACCATCAAAAGAACCAACGACGAGACAATGAGACCGGGGGGGGGGCATTTCTCCCTCCATGAAGATTGGCATGGGGTGACTTTGACGACTCGGTACGGACCTCTAAGTACCCTCTGATGACTTTTCATCGTAAGGTCACCTTTGGAAGGCATCGGTATCGATTTTGAGCCCATTTTTGCGAAAACTTAAATTTTAGTGTTTTTTAGTGAAATTTCGAGATTTCACCCTCAAAGAACAGACTGAAGATATTATCCGATTTCAAAATTTCAAAGTGCGCTGAGTTTCGTATTGGACTGGGCCACTTTTCCGCACCTAGGCGTTTCCTGGACGCACAATGTTGGATGTTGTTGGTTGTTGGATTTGAAATGCGGATTTCTTATCCACATTCAACCCCCGGTGTACAACCTGCGGTTGCGCCTGCACCTGGGCGACTTCAACCCGCCTTGCTTCCTCGTTGTTTGTAGCGCTGGTCCTCGATAAAAAAAAATGATGCTCCAGGGAAGAACAACTCTCTCCTCTCGTACTCGAAACTCTGTGAATTTCATAAAAAAAAAATAAAACAAAAACCCCAAAATAATTAACAAGAGTGACTTACTTCTGCTTCCTATGAAAAGCCCATGAGAGTGTGTTTTACAAAAAATATAAATATAAAATATTTCAAAAAGCAAATAAAGAAAACATTAAAAGAAATAAGATAAGTTGGCCCTCGTTTGATCATAAATGGTCCGTTTTTTAAATAAATATTTCCTCTGAGACGGGAAGAGCTGTTTACAAATAAATAAAACAGAAAACATATACAAAGTAATTTGCAGGTGAAATCTGCATCATTACGCCAGTCCGCCGCTGGTTTTAGTACTATGTCGTACGCAATTTCTGTCACAGAATCTAATTCTGACACTTTTTATGCGAAAAATTTTTTTTCATGCAATCAATGGGTTAAAAAAATTGTTTTAACAAAATAATTTTTAAACACAAATCGCATGTTTGGATTAAGCGTACTCAAACCCCTTTAAATAATTGATGTCGTATTTGTATTTTCTGCGCTTTTCTTATGAACATAAACAGTTTTCTTAAATTTTCTAAATGAATTATTTATCAGTTTTTTATTTAAAAACCTAACTGAAGACATAAAAGAACTATTTCGGATGTAACTTTTTCCATTCAATCTGATTCTGGTATTTTTTTGGCAAAATTAGTGAATAAAGCAATAATATGTTTAAACAAATGAATATTAAAAAGTAATGGCAAATTTAAAATCAGCGATGCACCGAACCCTTAAAGCTATGTCTGGTTTCTATATTTCGTGGATAAAAAATCTTATGGTCACAGAAGAGTTTAAAAGACTGAGTTGGCGTTGTTCTTGTTATTATACAATATGTTTTATCTGTCATGTTGGACTCGCTATTGATATTTTTTTAATAATAATGATAAGGTGAATGAAAAAGGTTTTTAAAACGAAGATTAAAGCGATGTTATGATATTAAAACGAACATTACATCCGGATTAAAAAATTTATTTTTCGGTCGCCATTTGTAATCCGCCATTTTGAAATTTAGAATTTTTGTAGTTTATTTATTGTCAGCAACACCAAAAATATCAAATTGAATAATAATCTATGGTTTCTCATTCTTTTTTTTTTCATCTGAAAAATCGTATACCTGGAGAGCATGCAAAAAATACGTTTTTTGAGATATTTTGGTCCGCTCTTTTGAAACAACACAAAAAGTAATTCTGAAAAAATTTGAGATGAAAGTACACATGTTAAAGATAATCTGTGTCAAATTTGGTGAAATAATACCCGATTACGAGATATTTAGGTGGACCGATTGACAAGGAATTGCCGATATATATAGCTGAAACCGATTATGCAACCCGTTTATGATCAGACCTGCAGCTGGAAAAAAGGTAATATCCTAGTTGAACTAGGCGCAAGCGCGGGAGCCAGAGCTAGATTAAGCGATACTTTGAAAGAGGCTTTGTGGGAGGATGGACAAGTACGTCAACTAGTGCCTAGGGCTAAGTTGCATGTGAGAGACATGGACGCTACAACTGACGAAGAATAGGTTATGGTGGCCTTTGACAAGCTTCTTAATTCCGCAAAAGGTAGTGATCTGAAAGTAGATCTGTAAAAAGTAAGACGATGAGGAACCAGGATGACCTTTATTGATTGTGATAAGAACCAAGATGACTGGGTGTCGGTTGGCCTTATCCCCATGGTCCTGAAGTAATGCGAAAGCGGGGTTTTAGTCAGTAAGAATCTAACACTACCCATGCTAGGAATTGCCTATTTTGTTGAAGACGATTGATAGCATGGGTCTCTTATGCCAGATTTCCCCTTCTATGCAAAAAAACTACCACTACAACTACTACCACTACTATTACTACCATCCCGTGTGGGGTTGCTGCTCCTCCATAGGGCGTCTTCCCAGGTTACGGATAGGCGAACGTCTTTCAGATATGGGTGGTACCGGGGAAATCAAATACCCAGAGTGGACAAAAACCAGCTAGGGGAAGGAACCCCGAATCATAAACCAAAAATGAATAAGCTTCTTTAAAAAAATAAACTTCAAGAGAGCAAAGATCTCTCCGCCGGTTAAGACAGGAGAAAATACTGCTAAAACGCTATATACAAACCTGAAACCAACTGATTAGACAAAATCTTTCGAAATAGAGAGACTGTAAGAGTTACAAGAAAGAGAAGAAGTGTGGTTCCAAGATCTAATAGCAACCATGAATGCTGCAGATTCACAGTACAAGAAGGTCACGAATACTCAAACATATATTAATGGCAATGTGGAGAAGGCTAAAAATCTTCTTTATGGGATCGTTGCCGTGAGGTCTAACATTAGGACCTTCAAACAGAAGAGTTGGTTCAAGAGTTCGGAATCACAGCTGAGCAATATCAAAAGCAGCACATTGGAGACGACGCCTGGGTCTCAGGCCAAAAGGAAGAGACCTCCATCAAGCACGCAGAGCCCTAAGGGTGTAGGAGCCTCGAGGGCAGCGAAAAAAACGCAGATTGAGGAAAACAGCCTAGGTTGGACAAGGTCGTCCGTCGAAACAGAAAGGAGAAGCAGGAGACGACAAGCAATGGTAATGAAAATCCCTAGCAGAAAGAGGGTATAAGACTGAGAAAGGCCCGACCTGAAGCAGTGGTAATCACGCCAGTAGGTGGACGCAGCTTTACTGAAGTGGTTAAAGACATCAGAAATAAAGTCAAACCGGACGAGATGAATGTTGAAATTAGGGCCATCAAGAAGACCCGGCAGGGAAATGTACTCCTGGAACTGGGAGGGTCCAGTGAAAACCGACAAAAGTTCAGTGATGCGCTGAAAGAGGCCATCAAAGAAACTGGGGATGTTTGACAGGCGGCACCGTGTGCACCGATTCAGATAAGGGATTTCGACGTCCAACTACCGCAAAAGAAATAAAAGTGGCTCTGGCAAGTGCACAAGGACAGGAAGCTGTTCAGGAAGCAGTGCTGGAAGTGTGGCGTGGAAGGCCACATAGCCGCGCAATGCACAAGTGTAGCCAAGTGTCCTCTGCTCAACGAGAGAGGATGGTAGAACTGTCGAGCATATACTTCGTACGTCAAGGTATAAGGTGTATGAAGATTCCGAGAGAGAGCGCAATAAGGAAACAGAATGACGATAGTGCTTCAAGGTAACCTGAACCGCTGCAAGCTGGCACAAGCGCTAATGGCTCAGCTGGCAGTTGATAAGGGTACTGATATCTTCATGATCAGCGAACAATACGACTAAAGAGGAGGGGCAATTAATTGCAAAAAGTTTCCCGTACACAACCACGGCGGAGGTGACGGATACGTATGGGTGACGAGTAGCAGGGTCACTATTGTCTCTCGCCAAACGAGGGAATGGCGGTCTTTCGCGGAATGCTGGTTAGTGACAACCTTCAGAAGGGCAGGCTATCGAGAGATCATCCTTGACATTACCATGGCTACACCAGGAGTAGCAGGAGTGGCTGGAACGTGGCTAAATTGGATACGGCCAAACTGCTTATCACGATTGCTGAAAAGAGAGGACGTATGCTGAAAGAGCTAACACCTACCACAGTCTCTAAAAAAATACAGATACTCTCGTGGAGAGCAATGTGCTTCTAATCATTGTGTAATATCTAATGTGACGTCTCAATGCCAGAGAAATCAAGGAAGACCCACAAGTCTCCGGTATACTGGTGGAACGCGGAAATAGCGGAGCTAAGGAAGATACGTTTTCAACTAAAGCGGAAGGTGCCCCGAACTCATAGAAAAGGGAAAGAAGCAACCCAGGCAAATAGAGACTATTTTTTTTGTCAAAAAGACGTTTGATCGGGCCATAAATGCCAGTAAACACGACAAATAGGTAGCAGTTCGTTTATCAGTGCACACGGACACCTGAGGCCTGGGATACCAGATAGTGACGGGTAAGCTTTATGGATGATCACCTGTCACTGTCATGGAACCACAAATGATAGAGCAAATATTAGGCGAACTATTTTCTAAGCACTATGCCCATGTCATCAAGGAAAAAGTGGTACTCGAAGCAATTTCTCTCGTCAGTAAGCAGGAATTATATACGGCCACTGCCAAGATAGCAAACGGAAAGGCGCCTGGTCCTGATGGTATCCCGACGGAGATCGTTAAAGTAAGGGCAGATGAGTATCCATATGTGTTCTTAAATTTTTTTAATGCCTGTCTGGAATCTGGAATTTTTTATTCCAGATGGAAGAAACAAAGGTTAGTCCTGTTTAATAAAGAAAAGGGCCCACCCATCACACCATCCTCATACGGTCTCCTCTTCGTGCTGCACGTTGTCGCCAAACTCTTTGAGCAACTCATACGTGATAGATTAAGAACGGGAATTGAGGCTGCAGGGGGTTCGGTTGAGAACCAGCATGTTTTTCGGGAGGAAAGATCGACGTTTGGCGCGATACTCGAAGCGCTTCGAGAGACTGATGCAGCATGGAGCGGAAAACAAAGATCAAGTAGGGTCTGTGTAATGGTCACCTTTGACGTCGGAAATGCCTTCAACACCATTAGGTGGTCTGACATTCTTGACGTCCTGGAAAGAGGTTCAGAGACCCTGCATTTATACGGCGTATTACCAGCAGTTACTTGAGCAAGAGAAGCCTGATAATGGAATGATTTTTATGATGGAGTACTAACGATGTAACTACCATCATATGCCAAACTGGTGGGCTTCGACGACGTTCTGGCTACAACAATTACAGCCAGAACGGAGAAAGAGGCTAAGTGGAAAATAAGATTCATTGCGGCAAGGATCAAGGACTGACTTGAAGATCGTGGGCTGCAACTGGCCAGTAAAAAGACGGAGGTGGGGTCTTAACAAGAGAAAGAAACCCCAGCAAACCATTCTTGGTCGAAATCGCCGGGCACGAAGTAATGGAAAGAAGCGCGCTGAAGTACCTGGGAACGTGGGTTGACGAGAAACTCACTTTCTCGCAGAAGACAAACAAAGCTGCTGACAAAGCGGAAACCATGATGGGAATGCTATCGAGGCTTATGCCGAACATGGCCGGGCCCAGAGGTTGCGAGAGGAAGATTCTGATGAGCGTCACCCACTTCATAATACTCTACAGTCCACAGTCTACAGTCCTGGTCATTTCCAGAACAACGCCCTTAGATCTCTTGGTAGCTGAGACGCAGAGGATTTTCGAAGCGAAGAAACTAAGTACCGGGAAAGATATAGCTAAGGAAGAAAGGGTAACAGCCATGGATAAGTGGAAGGAGCAGTGGGAGACAGAAGCAAGAGTCAGGTAGACTGCTATAATTGTAGGCGATTTGTCGAAGTGAGTCAATAGAAAGCATGGAGAGGTGAACTTCCACCTGACCTAATTCCTGTCAGGCCACGGTCACTTTAACGAATACCTACACCTCAGGAACAGAAACAGTTCACCAGAATGTGCCTACTGTGTGAACGAGATAGACAATGCGGAACACACATTTTATGGATGTGACAGATCGGAGACGGAAAGAAAAGAGCTGGAGGTAGAGCTAGGCGTACTGCCCACAGCAGACAATGTAGGAGAATTCATGATTAGCACCCAGAGAAACTGGGGAAGTACCGACAGGTACGTAAAAAAGGTACTACTGCAGAAAAAGAGAGACGAGCAACAAAATGAAAGAGAGCAGCCACATTAACAAGAGGTGAGCAAAAATAAAAAAATAAAATAAAATATATAAAAAAAAGATAAAAAAAAGAATAAATAAAAAATAAAATAAAATTTGCATGGGCTGCGCTGCACGACATAAAAACTACTAGCATGATGATCTTTCGGTGTTACAAAGAAAGATGAAGAAGTCTAAGTGCGTATAATACCTTGATCAAAAAGTTCCCGGAATCATCACCGTGTGGCGCCCCCTGCTGTCCGATTCACATTTTTTTCATTTCTGTAGGTTGACACACCTTTTAACAATATTCCCTGCGAATTTCAGCTTTCTAGCTTGACATTTGTAAATGTAACGCAATTTTGAGTGCATCTGTTTTTTTGCGAATTTCGATTTTTACAATGTATTTAATGACAATGCACCGTCGCACAATGCCATCATTATCCGTGAGTTTCTCACCAAAAACTCAACTAATACAATTCCGCAGCCATCAAATACGCCAGATTTAGCTCCCTGTGACTTTTTTTTGTTCGATCGACTGAAAAAACCACTACGCGGAACGCGTTGTAGCAGCCGATCGGAGATAATACAAAAATCGAAAATGGCACTGATGGGCATACCGAAAATTGAGTATCAAAAATGTTTTGAGAGCTGGATCACGCGCTAGCATAAGTGCGTGGCAGTCGATGGGAATTACTTTGAAGGGGACCACATCAATATTCAAGAATAAACTTATATTTTTAATTTTAAAAATAAATTCCGTGAACTTTTTGATCAAGGTAGTATAATGAAGCGTCGCTGAACACGGCGCATTGGCCTTATCCCCATATCCTTGAGGTAATGCGATAAGCAGTTCCGAGGACACGGGTTGGCGGAAGGGAGGTTTTTAATCAGTAAAAATCTGACCTTGCCTATGCAAGGTTTCTGCTCCTAATTAGGAAAAATTACTACTACCACCACCATTACTTTTTACGATTGCAATCGTAAAAAGATCTAACATTTTTTTCTGGAATTTGAAATCCTGCTACCTTAAAGAACACTGTAGATGGTGACACTGCTTCTAAAGAAGATGTGTGGAATGGTAACCTCTCCAATTCTCTGAGGTAACAAAACCAGCGAAAGCACGCTGCCCTGCAGGTGGACGATAGGGTGTGAGGATGAAGCCGGAGTGTATCCGACGATGAGTTGACGTTGTCCTCGTCAAAGTTGGAAAGCCCCCATGCTTAGTCCTAGGGACATATGGAGGTTATCACCCCTAGGCCGGCGGACTGACCTGCGATTGGAAAGGGAGTCCTACCGTGTGGGTTCTTGATACATCTATGGCTAATATAAAAAATTGCAAAACATGATCGCGTTCGGGATGTAATGCAATCGTGTCCAGTATGACCAAAGCTTTCCGGTCTGAGATAAGTAATACGAAAGATCATGAAGTATCCCTTGATGTATCTGTGGCTGATATGGAGATTGATAAAGCCGTTGATGAAGATATCAATGCAGAGAGCAGCGAGAGTAACGATGATTCTGATCAGGAAGAATATGTTGTAAAGAAGGAAAAAGATGGGACGCCGCGCCGCACCTTTTCAATCAAGAACTGAATGACTTTATCAGAGAACTAGAGCTGCCGAAAGATGGCGCTGAATTGCTAGCTTCAATACTGAAAGAAAGAAATATGTTATCTAAAGGAACAAAGGTTTCATTTTATTGGAATAGGGATGAGTCATTCCGAAAATACTTTAAAGAAGAGACTTGGTATACTGTAACAATCTTCAGGGTCTTATGAATGAATTGAAAAAAATATACAAACCTGTGGAGTGAAGATTGTTTACAAATTATTCAACATTTGGCCTTAAAGCGGTGCTATTACACAGTACAAATAAATATGCTTTAATGCCTATAGCACACTCGGTAATGCTCAAGGAAGAATATGCAAAAATACAAATGGTTTAATAGCTCAAGAACGTATAGAAACTGGATCCAAAAATGTTATAAGCAAACCTTGGTTAAGCCGGCTAAAATTATACTTTCTCCTTTGCACATCAAAGTCAGTTTGATGAAACAGTTCTCCAAAGCTTTGGATAAGGAAGAAAAATGTTTTGCTTATTTACTTAAACGATTCCCAGCTTTATCGAGCGCAACATTGAAAGAAGGAGTCTTGGATGGACCTGAAATTCGTAAGATGTTGAAAGATGATGCGCTCATTGCCACAATGAATGTCGAGGAACGAGATGCATGGACGACCTTCAAGAATGTGGCTGAGAATTTCTTAGGCAATTACAAAAGTGACAACTGCAAGGGATTTGTGTCTGACTTGCTCAAAAACTACAAAAAAATGGGTTGCTTGATGAGTTAAAAGCTACACTTTCTTGATTCCCACCTGAAAAACCTCCCAGAAAATCTTGGAGATTCCAGTGACGAACAAGGCTTTCATCAAGATATCAAGGAAATGGAAAGACATTATCAAGGTTGATGGAATACGAATATGAAGGCAGACTTCTGAAATCCATTGCAAAGATCTTTTGAAAGCAAGAGAGCTCAAAAGAATAAATAACATTGCTACCATGGATTTACTGATGTTGACTCATGACTATGCTGCACAAGAAAAACTCACGAAATTGTTCTGTTTTCCCCAAGTGGACTTTTCTTCTGAATAAGGTTACGGGATTTTGAGGTTATGGGCCTATATTATTACGAGGTAAGGGGATTATGAAGGCATGCGGTTTAAGGATTACCAGATTAAGGGGAAGAAGGTGAAAATGGTACAGGGTAAATAATTTTTGCGGTTTCAGTGGTTTATTGGGTGTTTTTGAGGTTATGTGAAAATCCTGACCTGTGGGGGTGAAACAGCTTGCATATTCGGTTTAATCGGGGAAAAATACATAGGAATATCATATTGGCATCCAAGGCTCAGAATTTTTTTGTGGTCCTATGTAATACACTGCATACAGGATTCAATCGCAAATGCGTGTGCCAACTTGTAGGCACCGAAGTAGCCATTTTTATGGAAGTTTTGGTTCGGGACCGTTCGTGAAGGAATTGAACTTGTATAATTTCTGAACAAAATAGCTTGAAATTGGATATTTTTAAATTAAAGTTTTTTTAAAACAAAATCTTTCAAAATTCAAAATCTTCAAACTAAAATTGTCAAATTTTGACAATTTCTTTAGGAAAGAGTTGAAATTTTTCATTAATGATTCAAAACGTTCGAGTTTAACAATTCTAATTTTAATTAAAGAATTTTGAACAAAATGATTTCAGATTAAAATTCTGGAGAGCACAACTTCAAAACGTTAAAAATAGACCTTTCAAAACAGAAACATTTTCAATACTGTACATGTAAAATTTAATTGCAGACAAACTCTTTAATAGCCTTCCCCCTTCTATAGCCCTTCCAAGAATTTACGCCGCGCCTCAGGTATGTGTAACAGGAGCTGCGCGGGATGCGCGAAGTCAGCGATTGTCATTCAGATGAGCATTCAGACGTGAACAAATAAAATCGAAGCGGGTTATAATGGGTTAGTTCCCACCCACCATCATCCACGAAATCGGCGTTATAAAAAAGTTTCACTGTATTCCAAAAAAATGGTGATAGAAAGTAATTTTAAATGGTAAATATTAAAAAATAAACTGTATACTTTGCGACCTCTTTTACAATATATATGCTTAAACTTATTTCTATGTTCATGTTTATTGAACACTAATTTAAAATTCGAATTCATAAATTACATGATATTATTGGAACAGTATTAATATTACTAATTGTTTAACTTATATTAAAAACTTAATTATTATAAAGTAATAAAACTCGTGCAAGACGTTCATAATGATTTTTATATTATAATTTACATTTATTTTGTAATTATAAAATCCATTAGTCAGCTTTATCATTTCATATGACTTTTTTTATCTGCAGAAAAATTATTTTGTTCAAATTTGTAACCTTTTAAGTTTCCAATAAGTGTTTCGCCAATTATAATGTATACAGATGCTTAGGATATTACAATTATTAAATTATTCACTTGTCAAAATTGTAAAGTTTTATTTTACCTGTCAATAGAAAATAATACCATACCACGTGTTTACAAAATTTGAATTCCAACAATTTTAAATCCCATCGGCTTTTTTTGTTTTTGTGCTTTTCGATTTTTTTAATCTAATTAATTTTTATTAAATTTTATTATGTTTCCAGTTTTAGTACTTATCATTATATATTATTTTTTGTTGTTGTTTTTATATTATCATCTATTATTACTTATTAACAATAAACTAAATTTTACGTGACTTTGATTGAAATTTTAAGTTCTCTTTCATATTAGGTAGGTATAGAACGTTCCACTGAATCCTGAATTCAGCGTATTATATGTATCAGTCAAAATTGATGTCAAATGAAAACATAGGCTAGACTAGGGATAGAATCAGAGATAGAAAAATATAGACAGTTGTGACTACACTAATTAGAGTCAGGGATCCAGGGATGAAAAGTGTGCATTTGAAAAGGATTGACCTGATTCAATGTAAACGGAAAAAGAATTTGCGATTCTTTCAAATTTAGATCTCTCTTAATCACCAGAATTGTTACAGTTTTTATTCAAAGTGATATATCCAGTTCATTATATTCCATAAAATATAATAATCTTCACGAAAATGTAAATAAATAGAAAATTTCAATATTTTATATTACAATTGCTCTTAAAATATTTATTACTTTTAGGTAAAATATTTCATACTTTTAATTTATTAAGACATATCGACAATTCGTTTATTCAGAGATATTGACAGTTATCTGTATCCTGAATAGTAGTGTTGTACATGGAGCAGTAGTGCCGCCAAGGTCCCCTTCTGTGAGGACGTTTGTCTCGATTATCGTGAAGCCCTTTGCATTTTCCCAAGAGGAAAATAATTTTTGAAACATTTAAGTGTCACTTTTTTTATCATTGATAATACATACAACATTTTCATAAGTCAAAAATGTGTAATTTTCTTTAAGAATCATCTCTTTACATTCCTTAGTTTCGGAGATCACACCTCCCTATTCTTTTGTTATTTAACTTAATAACAAATTAATATTTTTCGTTTTAAATTTTACAATAGTACAAAGAAAGGACCAACGAAATTCATCCTAAACTTCACAAGAGGTCTGGATTGTAGCACAATAGGCTTTATAGCTTGAGCGTCAGGGGTCCCAGTCGGTCGTCCCCGCTTACCTATAAACTGAACTAACTAATAGGCCAGTCAATGAAAGATTTAAGATAAAAATTCGTAAAAGTAGCAGTTTTTTTCACAGATACGTTGGGAATGCTTTTATAAAGATATAGTAAAAAGTCCCCAATCATATGTGTGCGGCAAAGGCCCGCAATGCTGGAAAGTGTTAAACAATAACATTTTTTAACCGTTGATTTTAGGTCGAACGTGGTCATGTAAAAAATGTTCACAATTTTATAGTACACAAAAAAGGTTGTATCTATTTTAGACTTATTGTCAACGGCTACGCTATGAAATTGGATTAGGTGTACAATTGTGCGATTACTGAATAAATAAAATATACGCTAAAAATATCCTGGAAGGAATGTAGGAAATAGAGCAGGCGATTTGTATTGGAGAAAATTCATGTTCCTGTTAAAAAAACGACCAAACCATTTGCATAAAAAGTTATCAGTTAAAAATGAGCTGAAAGTCAGTTTACAATTTGATATGCTTAAGCGGATGCTTTTGAGATGAAACGTCTTTCAATTGGTCCTCCATATTTATACAATATATTTCCCAATTTTCCGGTCAGAATAATAATAATAATAATAATATTTAGGGCCTCTTTTAAGGCTTCAAACAAGTAAATTTGAAAATTGAAGCTATGATGTCGGGAACAGCCGAGATCGTGAGTCCTAATGGAAACAAAGGAAGCGGGGACAAGCGGGGGTTCAATATAATAGACCGAGGTAGCCTTTAGCCGCACACATATGGTTGGGGCCTTTTACTGTATCTGTTTAAAACCATTCTTACCGTATCTGTAAAAAAACAATGCTACTTTTAAGAATTTTTTTTAGTGAAATTTGTTCTCCTTCTACTGGACTATAAACTGAACCCCGAATTCTTATATTTCGTTTACATCAATGATATTTTAGTCAATTTTATCAATCTTTTTTATGGTATGCAAAAAAAGTGTTTACCTTACATAGGTTAAATATCTAGCGAGAAAACTATAGGCATCTGCCTTTGAAGCTTAACAACTCAGTCAAAAAAAATGCTAGCGCAACAAAAAAACACTCATATAAAAGCTGAAAGTGTTCTACGTAAATGAGCTTGAAGATGTTTATGTAAAAAATTTTTTGCGCTTAGCAGACTGAAAAATGTAAAAAAAGTAAGGATTTTCGGGTGCATTTAGGAACAGTCAAGTTAGCATTATTTCTTATACAAGGGGCGACGGAAAAGATTTGAAAAAATTCATGAGTATGAGGAAAACTGTTGTGAACTAGTTGTCGTTGAGAAATTAAAAAAATAATGAAAATTGTTGCTTAAAAGTTCAAAAATGTGCAACTATATCATTTTCAGTTCTAATACAGATATTCAAGCGATTCAAATGGCAAACTGTAATGGATAGGCTTTGTATTTATTTTCAATCATCCGTAAAGATGTGTTGGTCTTATTTCTTGTGAAAATCGCGATATTTTTTGACATTTTTTTTGTCGGTAAACAAGGGACAGAAAGCAGGGGGGGCCCGTTTTTTTTACTGCCGACCGCTGGTCCTTTTCTTAGGCCCGTGGCCAGGGGCCATTCTAAGCATTCAGAACCAGGGGTCGAAGAATGGCATCAGCGGTCGGCAGTAAAACGAAAAAGGACCCCCCCTGCTATCTGTCACTTGTTTTCAAATTAAAAAAATGTATAAAAATATCGCGATTTTCACAAAAAAATAAGACTAACACGTCCTTCCGGATGATTTTTTAGATACAGAGTCTATCCATTACAGTTTGCAGTTTTAATCGCTTTAATATCTTTATTAGAACTGAAGATATTATAGTTGTACATTTTTATACTTTTAAGCAACAATCTCTATTACTTCTAAAATTTCTCAACTGCAATTAATTCACAACGGTTTTCCTCATACTTGTGAATTTTTTCAAATTTTTCGCATCTGCCTTTGTATAAGAAATAATGCTCTAAACTTGACTGTTCTTAAATGTACCCGAAAACCCTTACTTTTTTTTACATTTTTCAGTCTGCTAAGCACAACAATTTTTGTACATAAACGAGTTGTTAAAATTCAAAGGCAGATGCCTAAAGTTTTCTCGCCGATAGTAGTGAAGGTTTAATTTAATAGATATGAGGAAGGGCAGCAATTTTAAACCACAAACTACTATTCTTACATTGCGTCGTTATAAAAAATTCGATTTTTGACCGATAAAAACTCAAAAAAAATTTTTTTCTCAAAAGCGCCTAGTACAAAGAGAAACTGGATATGTAGGCACTTTTAGGATCAACCTAATCGAGGCTAGTAAAGGTCCTAGTTCATTCTTGACCTAAAGAGTTTGCTTTTGCTTACAAATTTGTATGACTAACCTGAGTAAAATGGCTGCTATTCTATGTGCTACAAAAGCGACCACCTGGCTTTTTTCTGGCGGACGCTACTAATATTTCTTATCAAACATAGAAAATCACATTTAAATTATAAAAGACTCATTTGTACTGTATTCACATAACAAATAAAAAATAAATGCACATGATGAGCAAGTTACTATTACAAAATATATGTTATATATCAGTCTCCGTTGGCAGACTGCACTTGGGCTTGAAGGCGGAAAATTACCTTAACTTCTCGTTTTGCGTCTCCTGATTATCTCAATAATCGCAATAATGACTTTTTCAAACAAATAGATATTTTAAGAATATTATTTTAAAATAATAATTTTAAGAGTAAGATTTGGAGAAATAAACGTCATGATTGCGAAAAAGGAAACCTAAAATGTAAAAAGTTTCAGTTTCCGCCTGAAAGAGTGTGCTACCCGAGTCCGCCACGGATATTCATTTTTTACTTCAATGCTTCGATATGAAAGAAGAAAAAAAAACAAGTAAATTATTTAAAAATATCTAAAACTAGTTTAAATATTTAAACTTATTTCTCCTCATTTGTTTCGTTAAGCGCCTCTTTTGATTCCCCTTTTTTCACTTTTTGTCTTCGAAAAATCATTTTTTCTAATGTCAAAATTGGCGCCTCGAAAAGTAAACTGCAGAAGAAGGCTATCACAATGGAAACGGTGAAAGTATCCAAGAAGTGGTTGAACTATAACAAAATGAATAAGTTGATGAAAAGTAAATCAATGCTATTTTAACAACGATAGTTTAAAAATAAAGTTATGCTTACCACATGAAAGTCATTGAAATAATGCGGTGTCCTTGTTGAAAATGTTTTCATTCCTTGAATTACGATATGGACCAAGTACACGCAATACGAAACTCTGCTAATTGGAATGAAGATCGGAAGCGACAGAAATTTGTTTATTGGACCTGATAATCGTTAAAATATTCGTATAAGAAGAACTAGCTATTTTATATAAAAATTAAACTATTATTCAGTGTGGGGGCAAGCGGGCTACCGCGCCGGAGCTACCATCGGGGGTTTTCTCAAATCTTATATATGAAAGTACCATTTCTATAAAAAGTACCATTTAAAGAAAAAAAAAGGTCCAAGATCTCGTGATCAGACTCATTTCGCTCTCTCTCGTTCTCTCTTTTTCTTTCTCTTTTTCTTTGCTCATATTCCAAGTGACTTTAGAACTGCCCTTTAGTGCTTTGAAGGTAAGATAAAACGAATACTACAAATTAGGGCAAGGTTTTCTCAACTTTGCGCAGTGATAAAAAGTACAATTTACAATTTAAAAAAAAATAAGCGAAAATATGCTTTCTAGCTGTTAAGTTACTGAATGTACATGCAAAAATTTGATGACAAACTATTATTATGTTACGAGAAAATTGAGATTTTTTATTGTCCAAGGATTACATTTTATAAACTTCAGGCAGCGATGAAAAATCAAATTTTCAAAAAGACTGGGGCTTTATTTTTTAGCCACTGAGTTGATTAACTGATGCAAAAAACGTTTTATTAAAATACATTGTTAGATTTTTAGCTTGACATGACTGCGCATGTGTACATAGCCCTAAACGTAAATACACAGTTAGGCCCGTATAACAAGCAAAAAAATGAGGTTATATACAAATTTTGTTATCAGGGTGTGTATTAAATTTATTAGTTTATTTATTCATTATCTATTTATTTTGATTCATTATTTATGCATTTATTATTTATTTAAAGTTTCGCATAAATAATACTTGAATTCACAATACTTCTGCTTCATACAGGCCCTATTATGAAAAAAATCAACATTGATAATAATAATGAGAACGTAAACCTAATACTTCTTAACTTTCTCAAATTTTTTATCTATCTATATCTATAAGTGTTTCCAAAAATAACATACAAAGTACGGTTAAATTCTGCGAAGTGCAAAAAAAATCTGATGCAGGAATGGGTCCGATTTGTAAACGTTATTATTGTACAATTCTGAATTAATAGTCTGGAAGAAGTAGAAAACTTAAGGTTTTTCCTTATAAGCTCCAATTAGAATTAACGGATTTATAAGCCAATGATCTCATTTTCAAAAATTGATGTGTCAGGCCCTTATTGCATGCTACCCTTCAGATGTCATTTGGAGAAAAAGGAGATTAGAGGTCAATTAATAAAAAATTTGTTAAGTTAACATTTTGAAGTGATGTGAAAGATGTAAACTGATTAATTTTTTCGATTAAAAAATTATACCGTATAGAAAAAGAGTGATTAAGAATTTTTGCCTTAATCATTTTTTAGAAATAGATTCAATTTTTTTCAATTTTGTTCGGACAGGTCATGCTGTTAAATCTATGCAGAATTAAGAGCCTATAGAAATTATTGTGATTATTTTTAACTCATAATATTATAGTCATTTATGCCATCATTTATAAACAATATTATCTGATTTGTATAAAATTGACTTTGTACGGATTTTTCAAGCCACGCATCCAAAATATTGTAAAAAAATCAAAATGGTGAATACACAGTAATGGTTTTATACCACTCTCTTATTTTTTAAATCCTATTCGCCTTTTTCGGGGATCACATTCCGTGCACTTTCTTACCTTATTCTTCTTTTCCCCTTTTACCACAATCAATTTAAAAAATCTCTTAAATATCTAGTTACGAGAGTTCTGACACATTTCTTCATTTTTTCAAAAAGTTTTGATTGATTTTTTTTAAATACTAGACAGAAATTTAATTCATTAGAAAAGAAAACGTCTTAGAAAAGGTTCCATTTGATTTTAAGTATTTCCTGAACGATTAATTTGCTAATTTCGTTGATTTAAAGGACATCGACAGCGAAAAGTGGTTAAAACTTCAATTGAGAAAACTAACTCGAAAAATAAATGTATCCTATATTTGAAAACCAGAAATATCTTTAACTTTCGAAAGTTGGCCGCAGATTGTAAATAAAAATGTTTGAAATCAGAAATAATATTTGTATAAGTAGTGTATTAGTATCGTATCGTGACAAAAAATATTTCTTAAGTTCATGTTTTGAAAGTATTATCTTTTTTAGCTAACATTAAAGTCTTAAGTGAACAAAAACAGAAGAGTAGGAGATTTCTTAAATAGTAATTTTTATGACTCAAGCTCTATCTACTGATAAGAATACGTTGAAAAGAAATTTCATAATATGAGAATTTTTCAATTCTATTGTTCATCTATTTTTTCATTTTTACCCTTCTTAACTATTTGCCTGATGTATTTTTATCAACAAAAAGTGCTGGGGCGATCAATTGACCTTTCAAAGCTATCTAAAAGAATGTTTTAAGCCCAAAAATGAATATGAATATAGTATGTGGGAAGGTCATATTTAGATTATGTAACTGAAAACATCTCTAGATAAGATATTCGCTATTAATTTAGATTAAAAAAAAGTCAGAAAATTGGGTTCACGATTACTGGGAAGTTTACCTTCTGAATGATCATGTTTTTTTTTTGGTTTTCGAAGATGGGCGATTGGAAAAAAGAGGACTGTGGGGTTCTAGCCAAAGTAGTTTTTGCCTGACCTATTTGAAAATGATTGACATTACTGACCATTATTAAATATACATACCACCATGCCCAGAAACACAAACTAAGATGATCCAAGCTACACTTGCAGCCCAGAGTTGTCGTGATATCGCTCCAAAAACTGATTCCCAAACGACGTTGTAAACGTAATCCTTCTGCTGCATAACATTTGTTCCCAATGTGCAAAACGTGAAAGAAAGGAGACAACTAACCCATCCGATGTAAATAGTTTTCTGCAATCCACAACGAACAGAATTTACTTATGTTTGCGTAATGTTACTCTACGATTCCGTATTTTTGAAGAAAGGCTCTATCTATGTTTTGCCGTCAAGATATCTTTCTCGTTGCAGCGCAGAGGTGATCAGGCCTTAGAGCAAAATGTAGATAGATTCTTTCTTGAAAAATATGGCAGTTTAATCCGTCATGGCCTAAAAAAATTTGAGTCATTCTAAATATTGTTTATAGACTGACTACTTAGTAAAACTTTATTTTACTTCTAACTAACTTGTTATAGCATAGCATCAAATGGAAGTTACCTTGCTAAGGCTTGATCGTTGGGTATATATGAGATATCCGAAAAGGACACCAACAAGCCAACTGCCTCCTCTTGTGTAAGCCAACGAATATAAGTTTTTAAACATGGATACCGTGTCTTCAATTCTGTAACAAATGGAGTAAAGTTTCAGGGTGACAGAAATATTTAAGAAGAAAAGATCATATGTAACGTTCGGCAAGAAAAGGGCAAGTAGCTCGTCAGTATTAAGCTACAGGTGCCACCTGACTCAGGATTCACTGGCCATTTTTAAGATCTACTAGTTTTTTATGGGAAACTGAGAGAAAATGTATAATCCCTTGAAATAAAATATTGGTTAGAAGGGTTTGGTTCATAAACCTAAACCTTGAGAGCCCCATGTTTTTCTGTTGTGCAAGAAGCAACTCTTTGATGCACTTTGACTTAGGTAAATGAAAGAGATCCTTCTTGACAATTATGTGTTAAAGCTTCTAAATTAAAAACAAAAGCACCGAGTGACTGTGGTATTTACAGAACTTCTAGAAATCTCTTTTTGAGCAAAACGCATTTATAAACGTAAAAAATAAGTTATTGAAACTTTTCTTTACTGCCCAAGGTTTTAGGTTAGGCCACAAATATCTAAAAATTTCTTGTAATGTTTCCACGAATTATTCTATTACTTCAGGCCTGAGATTAATTGGAGACCATTGGGGCCCAAACTGCTCATCATCTTTTCAGGTTGGACTGGGCCTATCTACCTCTTTTACATGACTTATTAAATCTTTTTGAAATTCATTTAATCTATCTGCAATGGAATATTATATGAATATATTAATATTAATAAACAGTGCTTGATGACATTAAACAAAAAAGTTTTTTAATACATCCCCTCCCCCCTGCCCGGTCATCTAGCTGGGCCCAGCCATTTGTTTTTGACAACCTCAGGCTTGCGTGAATCTCGAAACAGCGGTTCTCTTTTCATTATTTGAAGGATTTTATTGAACCTTCTAACAAAGATTATATAACATTCTTATGACTGTGGGGCCTATCCTAAAGTCTCAGACAGTTAAAGAGTATACTCTCGGAGAGTAAGCTTTTTAAATATGAAAATGTCGTATGCAAAACCACCATGTCATGAGCCTATCATGCGCCCAGAAAAGTGAACGTCGAGATAGGCCTTTACCATACCGTCCATCTAGTAGTAGTTAGTTAGTTTCATGCCATGCCACTTCTAGCATGTATAAGAATCTTATAACCTAAACGCGATAAATAGCACCTTCATGCTTTGATCGTCCGAGATAGAACTTTCATGATTTGATGGAGAGCGAGCGAGTATCTTTTAGTGTTGGCCAATTTCTAGCTTCATCTTCCTCAATTCTCGCGCAAGACTTTCTAGCGCTAACTTCTCGGTTAGATTTTTATTGTTTATATTTTTGGTTAAGTACCGTCAAGTCGTGTCGCATGCGTTGGCATCCTACCATTAGGACTTTCTAATCTCGCGCTATACAAAATTACCAATCACATATCAAACAGATAGGATCCACATCAATCGCATGTTTTCATCTACAACCATATTAACAACACTAAAATCTGTGAAACCTTCAATTATCAGCAATTACATTACAAAGTGTTATAATTGTAAATCTTCGTTTACTAAAAATCATAGAAAAACAACCAAAATCCCACCCCTCAACATAAATGGCAAAGTGAAGAGGTAAAGCAAGAGTTAGTACCCCGAAAATCAAAGGTTAAATATGAGCTAGCCTTCGAGGGATTTGACATTTAGAGAAAACAAACAGAATACTGTTTGGTCGGTGATCATCATCATTATAAAAAACACTCACTTCATAGAACGTTCTCGCACAATTTCGGTAAAGGGTTGTCGGATGCTCACCTTTCAGGGGGTTCTATAGGCTCATAACATATGGCGGTTTTGAATAAAATATTTTACATTGCTCGCAGGATTATATACATCTTTATGCGTTGAATTCAATGTTTACAGGGCGTCGAGAGAAAGCATGGCCTTTGGCCATGGTTTTACTACCCGTCCTATGAACATTGACTTCCCCGCGGTAAACATGTACCTGAACTTACTTGTGACGTTATGTACTATTAAAGTGCTTTAGAAATCTAAGTTCATAGAATTGCAGCTCGTGGGAAAAAACTATTTCCCAATTCTTCTTTTTCTGGAAAAATATTATGCATCCTTTAACGACAATTCTTTCTTTCTCATAGGCCATGAGCGCGGCAGCGATGGTGTTCTAAATAGTTATTTATGATACAAGTACCCTAAGTGGCACTTTTTTGGCAGAGTATACAAAGTACAAAGTGCCACTTACGGGCCGAGTGTCACACACTATTTTGTATCACACCAGTCGACCATAAGTTCAAATCGGTTGCATAGATTCCTAATGTAAAAACCCCAGAGTGAATCCAATCCAATATAATCAGATCCAATTCAATTAAGTCCAGTCCATTCCAATCCATTCCAATCAATTCCAAACGATTCCAATCAAATTTAATCCAATCCACTCCAATAAAATTCATTACAATCCAATGTACTCTAATCCACACTAATCCAATTCGATTCTGAAGACGAAGGATGAGTCGCACATTATTTTTTATCACACCAGTTAGCGCAAGTGAATGTCTTCATGACAAAGTTGAGTTAACTACACTCATCTTACCATAAAGTATAGATATGAACGTCCATAAGTCAATCAGATCACAGTCTCAGTTACTTTATAGTAGGATGTACCCTAAGTAAATCATTTTCCGGCATATCCTAAAAATTGCTGTTTTAGATATTATTTTCAGTATCTTAAATCGCACTAATGATGGCGGTGTTATAAAAGGTAAGTTTATCCAATAAAAAGAACATAAACGTGACTTTTTTCGAAGAAGTATAATCCGAGGGGTAAGCATTTGGAATTTAAAAAAATTTTACTTATTCTTACAATATTTTATTTAACTTTCTATGTGCACGTATGTGTACACATGTATGCCAGTTATTTTAATAGATCGGATTGTCATCATCTAACTGTTCTACCTATTTTACGAAACGACTAACGTCAATATGAAACCTTAAAAACCTGGGAAAAGTAAGGGATTATAAGAAATAGGAATGATGAAAAATTGGAATTTTGAAAATGAAGTTTGAGGCCACCCTGAGATAGTATTCTTTTTAGTTATTTAGTTTCCATGTATTTCAAATTCTATTATTTGGTTTCAGTTGTCCGTTCCTCCTGACAATTATATTTTTCATTACAAATTAAATTTTTTGGTTTGGAAAAACACCTAACGGGGCTCTCCGTAAGGAGCAGGCAACGTAGCAGAGCACAAAAAAAGGATATACTGTAAAGCGTGGCTCACAACAAGGAGCCAAGGGACCTTACATGAGTCAGTTACTGCGGCAACCTGGGACAATTCCTCATACTTGTTCTATAGACATGGTGGATAACTCCGGGAGTAATCCTAGATAGCAAACTGAACGAGTGGCTACGATTCAGGATAGGCTGCGACGATTACAAACACTAGAGTTCAGGGGTTTGACGGAAACAATGGGGACTACGCCTACAGCGGCGATAGGATTCGTGGTCTGTGAATTACTAATACAATTGGCGATAATTGCAAGGATGGCTTACGGGATGGGTCGCCTGGCAAGAATAAATATATGGACACACTGCCGACCCTAGAGATGCGGCAAGATAAATTAACAAAACGCTTTAACTTCACAAAAACTTTCCGCGCCTGCATCCCAAGCAGAAATATGTTAAAAGCAAATGGCAACCCGCTCCTCCAATGAGAAGTCTGGTATACAGATCGCTCCAGAGAAGAGTTCGGGCCAGTAGCAGGAATTTATGACAAAAAGAGAAGGAGGGGATGGGGCGGGGCACAGTGGGAAAAAAAAGCACCTTTTTTGGACAAAAATCGACCGACAGTGCAATTCTTAACGGATTTTGATGTATTTTTTATAATTGACCGTAAGGCTTCCAGTTATAACAAGTAACTACGGATATTTTAATTCGACTTAACGGAAATTTTTTATTGAAGAACAAAGTTACAACTTTTCGTTGCTAAACTTTTCCATGATACCATTTTTTTAAGACTTTCGAATTTATTAAAAAAAGTCATAATTCAATTAAATAAGTTACTAAAAATAATTTCCAGTGGGTTAGAGTAACTACAAAAATGGTTAAAAATGTTATAAACAAATTAATTCACTGAAGTCATTTTTTCGTGATTCGCAATGCTTAGCTAATTTTAATCCATAGCTTTTGTATAAAGTATCACAGATAATGATGTGCGCTTACAATAAGTTAGGCATAGATAATAATTGCCAATTATTTAAACAATTTTCATAAACAAATGCACATTTTGACCATTTTTTCATGAATAACTCTGATTTTTTCGCGGAATCAATGCAAAATATCTTGCAAAAGACTCTTTGCTGACATATTTTTATTAGTGACAAAAACTGGTCATTATTTTTAAAAAATTTATGAACAAATGCACATTTTTACCATTTTTTTAATAGGCTAGATCTTTTTGCAGAATGCACTGAAAATGTCTTGGCAAAGACTGCTTGCAAGTAAATCTTTCTTGAAATAAAATAAAACAAATGAAGCAAACAAAATCAGGAACGACTTGAAGTTGCTGTAGCTACAAATAAATTGTTTTTGGTATCAATTATACCTAAAAACAGTTAAATGTAGCAGGAGCAACTTCAAGTCGTTGTTGATTTGTTTTTCTGCATTTGTTTTATTTTGATTAATGGAAGACGTTCACAAATAGACTGCGTATTTCTACGGAGATATTGAGGGAATCCTTCCAAGTATTTTTTAACATGGAATACAGAATAAAAAATCAGCACTTATGTGACATTATTTGGAATAGCGATTCACAATCAAAATGTAACCAAGTAAATTTTATTTTGGATAATATTAATGCTACGTCTTCTCTTAATGAAAGTCAGTTAATGGTTATAAAAAAAAATTGGATGACTCATTTATGCCTTTGTATAATAAAAAATGGAAAAGTGTCTGTAGGAATAAAGCATTGTTTGTTCAAAATCATGTTGCATTCTTAGAAGCAGAGTTCAAGGTACCTTTTCCTTGCCCACCTATCCAAACAAAAGGTTTAACTAATCTTCTAAAGAGAGGAAGACCACGATTGTCATTTGAAGATAGATCCGAAAAGACGAAGAAAAGGCGCGTCCAAGAACTTTCTTCAAATTATAGCAAGGAAGAATTAACCAAAGCACTTTCATTGATCAAAAATGAGTCCGATAGCCAATCTTGGACGCAGTTTCGTAAAGAAGATGATGACGAGAATAAATTGCAAAGAATCTTAGCGATGTACGTGGATTTAGGTCTGTCGAAGAGGAAATACGAAAAGCTAACAAAGTACAATTAAGAAATAACTGGCAATGATTCATATCCGCCGTATTTAAAGATCTCCGAATCGAAAAAAGCTTGTTATCCAGGAAACGGTGAGCATATAGAGACATCTAATTTAGGAGCAAGTGTCCATTTCCTAAGTTTACTGGGTCATGCAGTTGAGCGAATCTTGTTGCAAATGGAAAAAGATGATCTCGCTAATCTTTTTGGTAAAAAACTAGTGCTCTTTGAAAGTGGGGTATGGACGGTGCTTGTGCGCATCAGATGACACGGCAAAAGTGGTCAAAGAAGAGTGATGATGTGGATGCAAACGATGAATCTTATAACAGTGATTCTGAGAGTGAAGAAACGTCAGCTATCACAAGAGCTTTTTCACGGATAAATCTTCCTTTTTGATTTCCTTCGTCCCTCTTCAATTAAAAGCAGATGATGATATTATTTTAACGAACAAAACGCCTTCATCTGTCAATTTCTGTAGGACAATTAAATTTATTTTCCTTAAAGAATCTGATTTTCTTGTAAAGAAAGAGTACAACTATCACATAAAGCTGCTGGAAAAAGTTCGTACCTATTCCTTTGGTGTCAGTGGAATGAGTGTCGATATCAGCTTTGACTTGAAGTGTTCGATGATTGATGGAAAGGTATGTAATATTCTAACTGGACAGAAAGCATCTTCTCGCTGGAATATTTGTGGAGTTGGATCAAAACATGTTAACAACTTACCATATGTAGCTAAAATTCCATGCAATAAGGCACATTATAAATTTGGTCTCTCGACGTTGCATGCTTGGATTCGTGTTCTGGAATATTTGTTACATGTTTCCTACAATATGGATTTTAAAAAGTTTCCCGCAAGAAAAAAGGAAGAAAAGGAAATGAAAAAATCAAGAAAGGAACATAGTCAGATACAATTAAGATCCAAACTGGGTTTAACAGTTGATGTGGTGAAGCAGGGTTATGGAACAACAAATACCGGAAATGTTGCCCGCTCCTTTTTTTGAAAAGCTAAATCGGTTGCTAAAATAACCGGTTTGGATCAAGATCTGATCACTAGATTTTACGATATATTACAAGTTATAACATGCGGAAGGATAGTTAATTGTGCGAAATTGAAGACTGACTGTTTGGAAACCGCTGATCTTTTCGTAAATCTTTATCTTTGGTATAAAATTCCACCATCAGTATTTAAGCTACTTATTCTCGGAAGTGATATAATTCAATCTTTTGAGCTACCAATTGGTTGGTATTCAAAAGATTCGCAAGAGAGAAACAATAAGATCTTTAGAAAAGTTAGAGCTAATAACAGCAGAATGTCTGACAGATAAATGATGAACCTAGATGTTCTTCATCATCTTCTGCTCCATTCGGACCTTTTGATAAGCAGTTATAGAAAAGTACAATCCAGGAAGATGAAACCTCTATCAGAAATGGCTGAAAGCATGACAAACTCCAACGAGTGAGCTCGATTCTTACTTACTGAAGCATAAATGCCTACCTAAAAACGGCCCCTTTCAGGGCCACATGAGTCAAAAATGGCTGAAAGTATCACAATCTTCAATGAGTGAGCTCGATTCTTACTTACTGAAGCACGAATGCCTACCTAAAAACGGCCCTTTTCAGGTCCACATAAGTTAAAAATGGCTGAGAGTATCACGATCTCAAATAAGTGAGCTCGATTTTCACTCACTGAAGCACGAATGGCTATAAACAATATGACAGCAAGGATTCTTTTGCAAGACATTTCAAATTGATTCCGCAAAAAAAATCAAGCCTATACATGAAAAAATGGTCAAAATGTGCAATTGTTTATAAAACTTGTTTAAATAATTATCAGTTTTTGTCACTATTAAAAATATAATAGCAAAGAGTCTTTTGCGAGATATTTCGAATTGACTCCACAAAAAAAGTCAAGCCTATACATGAAAAAATGGTCAAAATGTGCATTTGTTTATGAACATTGTTTAAATAATCAACATTTTTCGATCACTATGAAAAATATTACAACAAGGTGTCTTTGGTAAGACATTTCAAGTTGATTCCGCAAAAAAATCAATCATACCAGGTGTATACATATGAAACCGGTATTTTTTCAAGAAAAAAACACATTTATTTCAAGAGAATGATAACAAATATTTTATTCAAAGTATACGCCCTCGC
>NC_046657.1:93053118-93057237 GCF_010883055.1 Belonocnema kinseyi | reverse complement strand
AATACGCCAATTAGCACAAATGGTAAGTTCCGATAGTGCCTACAAGTGTGCCTACTGGCCGCTAGATGGCAATACCGGTTTCATATGTATACACCTGGTATTCATGAAAAAATGGTCTAAATGTGCATTTGTTTATAACAATTGTTTAAATAATTGACAATTATTATCTATTCTTAACTTATTGTATGCGCACATCATTATCTGTGATACTTTATACAAAAGCTATGGGTTAAAATTAGCTAATCATTGCCAATCACGAAAAAATGACTTTTGTGAATTAATTTGTTTATAACATTATTAAAAAATTTTTTAGCCCACTGGAAATTATTTTTAGTTACTTATTTAACTGATTAATGACTTTTTGAATGAATTTGAAAGTCTTAGAACAAATGGTATCATGGAAAAGTTTAGCAACAAAAAGTTGTAACTTTGTTGTTCAATAAAAAATTTACGTTAAGTAGAATTAAAATATCCGCAGTTACTTGTTATAACTGGAAGCCTTACGGTCATTTCTAAAAAAAAACATCAAAATCTGTTAAGAATTGCACTGTCGGTCGATTTTTGTCCAAAAAAGGTGCTTTTTCCCATTGTGCGGGGGTTCTAACCGACCTTCGCTGTGCTGAAACCTTAATAGAAGAAAACGCTGCTGGAAAACTGGTACTGACACTAGCGTCTTATTGCATGATGCTGGCAATGAAAAGTCGGATACGAATAAATTACCGGGAATACTAGGAATAAATCAGGGGTTGTTGACAGGCTAAAGGCCTCCTGGGCTATACCTACATGATAGACGGAGCTAGGGAAAACTTGGGTTTAACCAAGAAAAACATAAGAATAGTGGTTTTGATGCTAACAGGGCAAAACTACCTGAATTATCATACGCTCAAAATGGAGTATTGGGTACGGACATGACCTTGATATTAACCGGATATGAAAGGTAGCGCCTGCGGCGGCCAAAGCCTAAAATTTCTAGGGGATAGAAATTTGAAATTTACACAAGTTAGCACGTGTGCATTTTTTAAATATAATAAATAAATAGATGATTGCTTTCAAAACGTATGTAAGATGTTTCAAAACGAAACTAAATAATAGAGGAAACTTTATTGCAAAAACATTTAGTGAAAAAATTGTCTTTTCATTCCAGCTAAACCCATTATAGTTTCGTTGTTGGTTATGAACATAACCATAAAAATTGCCGGTAGAATTTCAACAAGCGGATTGATGATGTTTATTTTAATTAGAACTGGATTATAAGCTATAAGTCATTCTATCGATTTTTATCCTAAAACATTGAATAAAGGAAAAAATTTAGCAGTAATTCATGTGGTGAGGGTGCAGAAATGAAAGTAAAGGGAATAAGCCAAATTCAGTGCAGCGTTATCAGAATAGCATCCGTTAGTTCTCCCCAACACGACGTTAAATTACAAGTGTTTATTAAATAACAAATATATTTACTAACATTTTTCTTTATGTTAAAAATATTTATAAATTATAAATGAGATACGGGACACTCATTGTAAAAATTCAATTAAATATAATGACATGTAGGTTCGCTTAAAATTTTACTTTTGATAAGTATTGCTATTTTGTGAATTTACTATTATAGATACTTAGGATAACAAAATACTAATCGTATTTTTATCCGGAATTGCGTAATTTGCAAACTAGAATATCCCTATGTTTAAAATAGAGCAAATTAAGAATATATTTAACATTGATTAATTAATTTTCAATTATTTCGATAAATTTAATTTGTTTAAATAATTTTCCTTTCAAAATTTCGTTTTTTTCTGAAAATTATTACTATTAGTCTAGTGAAATATTTATTAACATTGATTTATTAATTTTCAATTATTTAAACAAACTGAATTGGTTAAAAAAATTTTTCTCAATTTTTCCAAATAATAATTATTGCTATTTCTTCAGTAAAATATTGACCACCATTGTTTCAAAAATGTTTCATTGTTTAAACAAATTTCATTTATTTGAAATTTTTTTTTCTAAAATGGTTTTTTTTACAAAAATATTACTGTATTATTGTTAAGTCACATCAATTTATGTTCAATTATTCACCAATCGTTCAAGTAATAAATTATTACTCATTATCAACAACCTTAAATTTGTTTAAACAATATTTTTTAACAAAATATACTTCATGAAATTCAAATTAAAATATACTCCATTAATATTATGAAATAATTAAACTTTCTAGCCTCAAAATCTCACAACTAGCATTACGTTTACAAAAATAATAAATGGTATAAATATAATATTACTGACTTAATTAATGCAATAATTTTCCAGATATGTTAGTATTGTTTGCAAAAAAGAAGAGTACTGAAATACTTTATGTGATATTTGTAACCTGATAGCAGTTCGGTGATTGACAAGAGAAATTCAAAACGCAACTCCAACCAAACCGCTTAATAAACTCGAGCAAAAGTTTTTTTCCCTACCTCGAGATTTTATCAGCTTTCCTACAGACACTCCCATTATCTAATGATTAAATTCTTACTTTCAGCATAAATATATTTATTTTCCATCGCATGTAAACAAGTGGAATTCATACCTAAGAAATTGCCACTTTTAGGTAACAGATGGCGCCAGGCCGTTTCCGTGGCCGTACCCAATAACCCCAAGACAGAGTGCAAGGAATGCGGAAGGGATAAATAAACTTTCCTGCATCTCTTATGGCAGTGCCCAGCATTAGCTAGGCTCAGGCAGCAAACCCTTCGAGTCCATTTTATGGAACCTGAGGAAATTATAACGCAATGAGTGATTTATATACTAGGATTTACCAAGAAGTCTGGGATCAACCACTGAGAGCGAATAGTTAATCTTGTGGCACAACAGGTTTTATAGCTTGTGCAGCAGGGGAGCTCCAAGGGAGCTAAAGTCTTGGTGTCCAAAATGCCTGGAAACACCTAAATAAATTTCCAGCTAAAATATTATCCAAATGGGTCAAGGTCATTCTTGGAGTAACTTTTAACGAGAAATCCAATGGTGACCTTCAATTTGACCCTGAACTTGACCTTCATGGCAATTTCAAGGTTAAATTTATTTTTTTTAATTTGGGCCCTTATTTTTGACATCACCAATCGGAAGAGCGGTAAAACTTTGTGTTTAAATATGTACTGAGGTCATGTGTCAGGTGTGACTTTGCATGTCTGCTGAAGATCATTCAAACTTAAACAAGGCCTGGCTTGAGTTAACGAGGCGGATCTGCATTTCCTCAGGTCAAGGTCATTCTTAAGGCAACTTCAAGGTCAGTTCAAGGTTAACTGTTTGTTTTTGAATAATTACCCCTATTATTGACATCGGCACTCGAAAGAGTAGGAAATTTGACTTTTAAATATGTACTGAGGTCATAGCTCAGGTGTGACTTTGCAGGTCTTCTGAAGGTCATTCAAACTTAAGCAAGGCCCGGCTTGGGTTAACGGGACGGCTCTGTATTTCCTCAGGTCAAGGTCATTCTTGGAGAAGTTTTCAACGAGAAATCCAAAGGTGACCTTCAATTTAACCTTAAATTTGACCTCCAAGGTTTCTGTTTTATCTAAGGTTGCAGGCCAAGTGAAAGCAGTTAGCTCGCGAAGATTATTGGGACAATAAGGTTCAAAATTAAGAATACCAGAACAAAAAATTGCAAGTAAACAGGAAAAGCTTTTTTACGTGTAACGGATTTCTGATATTGTATTTTTTCTTTAAGTTTAAATTATTATGTTTATTATATAACACAATGGACAAAATTAAACAAATATTTTTTACCACGGTGAGAAATCCAACATAAATTGTTACACGCCCCTGAATGTTTACGTTTGGATTCCACCGATTGAGAGCAAAGGCTATTTGTAGGCGACCCCCGAAGTGACATTAAACCGAGGTTTGGTGTATAAAGAATATCCTCATTTCTTACCCCGAAGACTCAGTTCACGATGAACTCAAGGAGAAAGGTTCGCGGTTACTATAGTTAGCCGTAGGCGTTACAGGCTGATTAAAAAACCCATTATCATGATTTTAATCTTCGAGGAAAATACCTGCTTCATGTTATAACTTTTAGAGATTTCATCACGTCTCTAACATGTATCAGTTTATCCCATGCTGTCTGAAATGTGTGTGTGT
>NC_046657.1:93046290-93053108 GCF_010883055.1 Belonocnema kinseyi | reverse complement strand
TAAGTGCAGAAAAGATCGTCAGTCACTAACTCATTTAATCCACTAATACTCATAACTAAAGAGAATGTGCAGCGTTAAAAAAAATTAGAAAGCCAACTAAAACCCCTAAGTCCTGTGAACAATCTAAGGGACAGCGTCCCTAATAGGCGCCATGTGCAACTGTTTCCGCTAAGCTATACGAATAACCATCCCTGAAAAAACGCAGCTCTTATAAGCACTAAGCCCGTACAAAGGAAATTTACTATACAGCACAAAAGTTTTGCAAACCAACACTTTCTTGCAGTAATTGATGCTGTTTAGAATCCACCTACTCATGACAATAAAAATAACTTAGTTATTCTAGTAGAAAAAACAACCACCTTATCAACCGAAATAATGGGAGGAAATTTAAGCATGAATAAAGCTATTAAGCAAAGAGCTTTAGAAAAATGACACCAGACCCCCCCCCCATTTTGATCGCTGATAACTCGGTTATCAATGTGACGCAAAATTTTTTCTTTGTATCGCATATGAGTGCATTTGAATCTCCATGGCAAACTCCCTTCATTAATGCGGATTGCAAACTTTTTATTTGGTTGGTCATCACTTCGTAAAATGTTGTTACCTCTATATCTTGGGCAATTGTCAAGATTTTCAAAAAAATTTTGGGGCGCAATTCAGTAGGCTATAGAAAACCTGAAGATTAAGAGTGGGGCATGGTGTGCCTCCAGTGCCGCGTGAGTAGCTGTTTGTGCTAATTTGCAGCACCTAAACAGCACTGAGAAGTGATGGAACGGTCATATAATGGTCCTATTGTACTCGTCACGTACCAAGCGTACCGACTCCCTTTTTAAAATTCTCATTAAATTATTAAAACTTTTGTGTAATTTATGAATTTTTCTGTCTTTTTTGCCGTATCTCATTCCATTTACGAAATACGTTATATTCATTCCAATTTTAAACACCCAAAAAAAAGTTAGATATCTGAAATAATCGAAACCCATAGATTTTGAATTTCTAACCTACTCGTAGATAATTTCAAAATTTTACCAATTTTAATTTTTGATTTTTAATCCCTTTCAGCTGGTCTACTTGGTAGCCTAGTCGCCGATTTTCACTAACACTATAGTATACACTACTAACACACCTTTTCAAATACCGCACAGACTAGTTTTATTGGGTGAAAATAGCCTTTTAAAAATTTAAATAGACACTCGAAGAGGAACTGAGTTGTATAAAACTAGCGGTAAATGTAGTTCTGAAGAAACAGCATTGACCAGTGCTGTTTTATTGGTTTTTCAGTGCGTTTTCATCAGCAGGGTATGACAGAAATTTCAAATTAATACGTGCGGGGCCGATTTTGAATAGTTAACCAACTAGATCCAAGAAAAAATCTATAAATGTCTGAATATTGAGGAAAAATACTAAGATGATTTGGCTTGAAAAAGCGCAAAAGCTTAGAGAAATGTCTTAGAGAATAATTCTGCCCAGAGTTATTCCAGTTTTTTAAAAACATCGAAATTTCATGTTTCTTGCAATATGTTTTTATAAAATTGACTTGGCTACATATCGTCTACTATAGGATAACTACTACGAGCATAAATATTTAAATAGCAAAAACAACTTCACACTGCCTGAACATGCTCACTGTAAACAATTTAAAGTTTGTTCTGTAAATTCAAATTTCTGTTCGCAGTGGTTTTCCTTTCGCAGACGATTTTTAGACAAGTTGATACTTTATCTAATCCGCTCTCTATTTAACACGTTTCTTGGTATCAAGAGAAACAAATTTCATGTTAATATTGTAAGAATTGAGGGTTTTTAGCAAAAGCTAAAAAAACAGCTGTGTAGATAATTTCGATCGGAAGTGTAGGTCACATTATTTTTTTTAAACTTTTACTCTGGTGAAGCCATCATCGTCAGCTATGCACACAATTTTGTATCTTTTTAAATGTTTAGCCCAGGCAATGTTTTTTGGTTAAAAATAAATAAGTATTTTTCTTTTAGAAAACAAAAGAGGGTGTTAATTTACTTGCTAAATATACCTTCTATTACCTAAATAGAAGTAATATTTTCAATAAAATGTTTTCATTTTTTTATTGTTATACTTACGTTTCGCTTACTTCCAACATGAAGACATACTTGTTTGTTGCGATGATTGCAGCCGGTGCTACGATTTGCGAGACAAACATTACATTCCAAATTAACAACCCCAGTTTTGGTTTCTTGATAAGAGGGTATAATATAAGTGGAGATATTAAGAAAAGCTGCATGTCAACGGCCAGATACCATAAATGAATCATACACTGAAAAAATAATTTTAGTGCATCTTTGAAAAGAAAAAAAAACGCTAATAAAATTACTCTATACTCTAATGATAATTATTAAAGCACACTTACAAGATTTTCTCCTTCAACATAATTATTTGTGTACAGTAAAAACGACCACCATTTTTCACTGCATTGCTCAGTGAAAAATAGACTTCCAAATTTCTCCCACCTTGGGCCTGATCCCATATGAGGGAGGATAAAGATTGTAAAAAGAAGGACTGCTGCCATTGGTAGTGTTAATCTATAAATATTTGTAGAATCATTTATAATTAATGAATCACATAATAGAACATTATTGTTTGAGTATTTATAAAGTAATAATTATATAGCACACCATTTATATAACTTATGCATTACTTATATTAAAATTTACTCATAGTTGTTTCCTTAAAAGCAGCAATTTTGTTCTTATGTGCTGTGCATGCCCATTTAGGTGACAATAATATCGTATTTATTATATAATAGTAATTATTAATAATACCTTATATAGCGGTGAAAATAAAATGAAAAAATATTGAACTTCTTTCCTGTAGACATTTCCTTTAGGAACAAATAAGTCAATAAAAGTCCGCTTAACATGAAGAACGTATCCACCGCGAAAAGGGCCATAAATATATACAGAGATTTCCAGGATGTAATCCACTATTTTGTACAATAAAAAATAATAATTAGTGAAATATTTGATTGTTTTTTATTATAGTTTAATATTCAAATAAATTTTCTATTAAGAAAGAGTTACATGCTAGACATCACAGTGAAACGCGGAGTTTTAATTAATCTTATTAGTGAATAAAAACTTTACAGACCATGGACAACTACATGAAGAGTTGTGAATAATGTTAAATGTAATTGTCAATATAGTTGTCAACTGAATGCAAAGTTTTGATTTAATTTTGTTATAAGAAAGCATGAGGTACTTCTGTAAGTGAATACAGTATACTGTGCACAACCTCCTCTAACAATTCTTCAATTGCAAATTTTTTTCAATAACTCACATCAACAATATCAACGGTGTTGATGTTAACATTCATAGCGCCCAGCACAAACTCATGGCCAAGAACAATCCAACACATACTCAAAGCTCGAATACCATACAATGCAGTCAATGAACTGGAATCGACGTTCATATTAAAAATTTTGTTTGCACTTTTGTACACTGAAAACTCTGCCAAGTTACTCGCAACTGCAGATTGAAGATGTTTACTTCTTTGGAGGATATCCAGAAATGTGCAAATTATTAGAAAAATCACAAGGATAGAGAATAGTGTCCTGCAACCAAGAATAATTATAAAAATTTGTTACAACAATAAATTCATGGATACTATATACAAAGAAAATCTACTCTTATTGATTAAAACTTATGGAAATAAAAACAAGTAATTCTACTTACACTGATGTGATGCTTCCGTGTGACCATTCTTGAGGACCAACACTTGAGCAAGTTGCAGTGACCTCAGCAATTTCCAAATCTTTTACAAGCTGAATATCATGGATAGTTTTATTAAGAAATGTTTCCACATCATTTGCATTGCATGCTGATGGAACGCATATTGACAACGTTGGTTGAAGAGGAACTGAACTGTTCTGATTCGCCAAAGTTATTGAATACATACAGTGGCGGCCACGAATTTTTATATTCCCTTTCACCATCTGAACTGAAATACATTCGTCAAACATTCCCAGATCAATAATATTCCCAGTGAGAATACCAGACGGGATTTTTGAAGACGAATCCAGCACTGAAAATATGCAAGAAATTTTATTTTTCTATATGATTTTTTTATTAACTGTTTATCAATTATTCTGGTAAGTATAATAAATACACATATGTATGAGGATATCATTATGCGTTATTACAACCGGATTGGAATTTGCACCAGATTTTAGCACGAACACAGTTGTTTTTAGAAACTGTTAATGTTTAGCAACAAATTAAATCCCATGGTGTAAAATTTTTATTTAAAAGTTGTTTGAAGCGTTGCACTATACTTCATCATTGTGCAACACTTTGATTCACATTAGGATCAACATTTTACACCTCGAAACTTAGCGTGATATTACCCAACAATCTTTAAGAAAGTAATAATTTTCAAATATAAATGAATTCTATTGCAAATCGTTGAGAATATCGGCGCGTCCTATTGCCATTTGGTATACAGCATCAACCCGTGTAGAAATTAAAAGGGGGAACTAGGCTGGTTCCCGACCAGTTGACCCCACTTAAAGTCAGGGGCTAGTCAGGTTATCTGACTAGCCCCCGACCAGTAGCGTCACAGTAGATTAGTCGGGGGCTAGTCAGGTGACCCGACTTGTCCTAGTCGGGGACTGATTGGATACTAGTAGGGGTCATATGATAATACAATTGTTCCGAAGTAATTACACTGTAAAAAATTTCTTGGGGAATTTCCTTCAAATTGTGTTGACGCTAATTTCCAATATTTAATGAGGAACATATCCTACTCTTAAAAATGCATAAATTCATGTAACTAAAATTCCCCAAAATTTGTGGAATATTAATTTTAAAAAAACAACTTCAGCTGGAACGCAGCAATGGAAGAGGTTCGCTCTGAAGGAACCGGCATGTTGGTCACGGTAGTCTCTGCTCCAGATCATTATGCTTTTTTACATGTGGACTGCTGTATTAAACACTCCCCTGGCAGAAATTTCCACATCTTTCCTTATTAGAATTTGGGTGCCGATGGGGTCTCTATCATAATATCCGGTCTACAAACCACTGGTGTGGGCCCCTATCGAAATATCTAGCACAGAAAAAATTGGTTGGAGCCTCTATCAGAATATCTAGTCTAGAAAAAACTTATGGGTGCCCTATCAGGTTCTAGTGAACAATTTCGTGCCTCGTATAGGTATGGCAAATCTATCTTAACCTGTTTTTTTCAGAAAAAAATTCCGTCCTTATGAAAAACTGTAAATGTTTAGAAAAAATTACACTTCCTGTTATTGTAAAAAGTTTTAAAGTAGTCTACAACGGGCAAAAACGAAATATTACAGGAAGAAAAATTTCAATCGATTAAAATCATTTATTTAAAAATTATTTTATTGATATTCCTGTTAACAGTTCGTATATATTACATGTACATAATGTCGTATAATAATCAATATTTAATTAGAAAAAGAGAGTTCAGCATTTTTTGATGTGTAGCTTATGAGTATGGCTTTTTCATCGACTATCAACTCGAAGATTTAGTGTTAAGACTCCCGATTTCTAGGCGATAGATCTAACTATAGATGTAGGTATTCGATACTTCACAGCATTAGAAATTTTATTTGTAATATAATGTTTAAAAATGTAATACATGTACTTACTCAAAATAGGACCATTAATATTTAAAGTCAAAATACTCACAATCAATTAATATTTATTTTTTAAATACATTTTTGTCATATGAATTAAATATTCAGCTTAATTAAATATTTATCAGATAACAAAAAAAGGTCTAGACGGACTTTACTAATCATCGGGCGATAAAAGGGCGTCATTTCTGTTGCGTGAGAGGCGGCACCTCGCGCCCTTGCGGATTTTCTTTAAAGCTACCAGTCCAGAACCGCAAGACTAAAATATAGGTATGTAGAAATTCCGATCGGGGTTTAGTAGGGCCCTGAATAGGTTTCCCTATTTCTAATCGGGTGCTCTTCGGGAAAAATGGTGGCCAGGTTCTAGCTGGAACTTCTGAGCAGGCCATAAGGATATTGCCCTTTTATCGCCCGACGATTTGTAGGGCCACATCCAGACCCTTTCTATTAACTGATGAATATGTAATTGAATTAAATATTTAATTGATATGACCAAAAAGGTATTCAACAAATAAATATTAATTGATTCGAGTATTTTGACTTTAAATATTAATGGTCCTATTTAGAAGAATTACATATATCATATGTTTAAACTTTATTTTACAAATAAAATTGTTAATGCTACGTAGTATCGAACACCTACATCTATACCTAAATCTATATTGCCTGAAAGTCGGGAGTCTTAACGTTTACTGTTAACAGGAGAACCAATAGAATAATTTTCAAATAAATAATTTTAATCAATTGAAATTTGTCTTCCTGTAATATTTCTTTTTTTTCCGTTGTAGACTACTTTACAATATTTTACAATGAAATAAAATGTAATTTTTTCTGAGCATTTACAGTTTTTCATAAGGATGCAATTTTGTTGTTTAAAAAAAACAGGATACAGATAGATCTTCCATACATATACGAGGCACGAAATTCTTGACTAGAACCTGATAGAACACTCATAAGTTTTTTCTAGACTAGATATTCTGATAGGGGCCCCAACCAGTTTTTTCTGGACTAGACATTTTGACAGGGGCCTCAGCCCATTTTTTCTAGACTAGATATTAATATAGGGACCCCATCGAAACCCAATTTCAAATAGGGAAAGGGGGCCCGTTCATTTTTCGGAACGGATAAAATTTAAGAAAGGTAAAATTTCAGAATGGGTTATAATACATAATGGTAAAACTTAGGAATACCAAAAAT
>NC_046657.1:93037330-93046190 GCF_010883055.1 Belonocnema kinseyi | reverse complement strand
TCAACGTACAACATAAATTTATTATATGATATTTAAATTCACTGCGATAAGCATTTGTTTGCTACCATAAATAAACAATTATACACCTGCTAATAGGTATATGTATTTAGTAATAATTCCGAATTTTTCTACTTTCCGAATTTTTCCTCTCCGTATATTTACATATTCCTAATTTTTCACCCTCTTAATTTTAACGCTTCTGAATTTTCACCCATTCCGCTTCTTTGGTTTCCGAAGAAATACCTTTCAGAGTTTTGGATTTCCTACTTATTGCTCTTTTCTACTTTTTGCTATTCCTAAGTTTTAACATTATGTATTATAACCCATTCTGAAATTTTACCTTTCTTAATTTTTACCGTTCCGAAAAATGAACGGCCCCCGGAAAGTTGGGGAAATTTCTGCATTGTCAGTAGCGAAATCTGAACTGTACCGTGCTGAATAGTTTACTACTAGTATACTACTCTTCACTGATTAATCAAAAACTTTTTCTCTTTCCAATTTCAACTACCTGAAGGATTATAATTTATTTACATATGGCAAACCTTTCAGATCAATTTAAAAATAAGCATCTATACACATTTATAGTCTTATGACTTCCGGCGGGCACGTTTCACCTACATCTATATGTATCTTTTCCAATATGGATTTTCTTAAAATTCCATACAAAAGTATTTATAAATGTTCCTAGAAATTCGCAATTTTCTAAAAAATGCTACAAAACAAAAAGATTACGTCTTTTTGTAGATTTTGATCGTTGTTTTTATAAAAAGTTGATTTTCATACAAAATTATTAACTTAATAATTATTTATTAAAAATATTTGAGATGACTTTAACAATAATAAATCTTTTCTCCAAAAAACTGTGTAAAATTATTCAAAATCTTCTGCTAGTTTATCGAATATTTTAGGGCAAAATATCTTTCTGACCATATAGAAACACTCAAGCATTTTTAGAAAATTTACCTGATCTACGCGGCAACTTAAACATTAGTTTTGGAACGATTCCCTAAATTTAGTCGGAATCACTAAATTCTCAAGATTGTAGGGAATATTCCAAAACTTATGTATAAGTTACCATAAGCGTAGGAAAATTTCCCCAAATCTTGGGGAAAGTTATGTTCCCCAACGAAAATGTGGATTTCCCCCCACTAAACAGTGGGGAAAATTCCTGAAATTTTTCACAGTGTAGTTTTAACGAATATTTCCAAAAACAGATTGTTTATATCAACTGTGTTTTACATTGCTACAGTACCTTATATTTCTGTGTAAGTATATCTGAAGAAACAACACTCGCAAAGTAGAATACAGTCGATATATACTCGGTCTTTGGAGATAATCGTGAAGTCTATTTTCTTCGGGAGAATCGTATTTAATTTTTTTTAAGAATTTATTATATAAATAATAAATGAGAACTTATTTGAAAAAAAATACATTTTAAATACGTGAGTCGTTTTTGAACTCACAAACTTTTTCTTAAGGAAACGAAAAAATTGTAAGATCAGGCTATTCTGAAAACTGAGAAATTAAACAAATTATTTTGAAATATATTCTTAGTGTTTTAGAATAAAAAAATCCTTACGCTTTTTTAGATATTACCTCATTTCATAAGACCTCACTGAAAACTCAAACATAAGAATAATCCAACCAGAGCCCCACTAGCTCCCGACCAGAGCCTGAAGATTACCCGGACGGAAATTAGTGGAAAAAAGGCCCGACCAGCCCTTGACCAACCCCCGACCAGGCCCTGACTGAAATTTTGATGACAAAAACCCAACTAGTCCCTGACTAGTCACCGACTGGGTATTTTGTCAAAATTAATAACCCGACTAGGCCCCGATTAGTGCCCGAGTTGCAATAGGCCCAATTGGGGTTATTTCCACATGGGAAAGAACAGACTTTAAAAGAAATGAACTTGTTTTGAAAAACGAAACTTTATCAACCAGTCGGACTTCTCGGACATGTAAATTCTAAATATAAATTTAAACGTTAATGAAGAAATATGTTTAAAGGATTACAGGAAATATATGCAATCCATCATTATTGATTCTACAAGTAAAGCATTATCATTTGTACGATGAGTTAAGGTATTACAAAGAAATGATCCATATACTCAAAGATAGTTCTAATGTTAGTCCTGAACCATATTAATTAACAAAAAATCTATTGAACGGTGTCTATAAGGGTGTCCTTGGATTTAAAGAAGCCCTGTATTTTTTATTTGTTTTGTACATATACCTGTAACTTCGTGCAGAATAAATGAAAAAAGTCACTTCTGAAAATGCAAGAACACCTTTATTTCACCCAACCGATCAAT
Organism: Belonocnema kinseyi; assembly: GCF_010883055.1. Lineage (NCBI taxonomy): Eukaryota > Metazoa > Arthropoda > Insecta > Hymenoptera > Cynipidae > Belonocnema > Belonocnema kinseyi. Next base: position 93,043,876 of record NC_046657.1, on the reverse strand, counting down.
TGTATGTTGGGATTTCCAGATATAAATCTGTTTAAACTGCGAAGATTTAATTGACAACAAGAAAGAGAAAATAAACTGGAATGAGGAGTGTATACGAATAAAAAGTAATCATAATAACATATATTTTTCGTTATTTGCATATTAGGACCTTCTTAGAAGAAATATTTAGGTGCAAAAATCTCTGAAAAATATCTTGCTAAAACCCAAAAGCTAATTTTTAACCTTCAATTATTGTACAAGTTATCCTACGGTAAATAGTAAAATTGCATTATTTTATAATCTTTTAATAATTATATTCACTTTTAAATAAATCTCCATTTATAATCTCTTTTTTTTTAATTAACGCATGAAGTTCTACGTTGATTTTCCGCGTAAACTTTTAGAGAAAATTGTTCCGTATGAAGCTACCTTTTCGTTGCTCAGAAATTATAATTGCGTATTTAATTTGCGTGTTTGACCTTGATATGAACATCAAGGTCACACCTGACCTATGACCTGACTACACTTTTTGAAGAAAAGTTTTCCGCCCTTTCAATTTCCAATATCAAACAGAGTCGTTTGAATTAAAAAACAAAGAGTGGCCTTAATATGACCTCATTGAAGTTTAAATGACCTTGATACGTACATCAAGGCCACATCTCACCTATGACCTGACTACACTTTTTAACGTAAAATTTTCCGCTCCTTCGATTGCCAATGTCAAAAATGGTCCATTTCATTTTAAAAAACATAGTTGACCTTGAAATAACCATGAAGGTCATTGTCAAGATCAAAACTAAGGTCACCACTGGATTCCTCATTGAATGCTACTTCAAAAATGACCTCAACCTTCTCCAAACAAATTGTTCCTAAGGATTTATTTGACTGACCCGGGACTTTTTGGAAACCCTGTATAATAACTTTCCAACGCGTTTTTCTCGATACAAGATTTTTTCAAACTGCTGCCATCATATCTCAAAAACTAGTTAACTGATTCTGCTTAAATTTTCACAGAATCTTTAGTACATATATAGCTACAAGTTAAACTAAAATAATTGAGATTGCTTGGTTACTTTTCTTAACAGTTTAATAGGCCTGAAAAAAGTGCGAACATTCGAATTTTTTTGCTAAAGCGCAAAAAAATATATTTTTTGGAATTCTGACTTCATTTTAGTTCCATGTAGAGCCTCAAGTTCCACAAATAAAATGATGTTTGCTTTTTTAATTTCAGTTAAGCAGAACAGCCGGAATCAGGGCAGCAGTGGAGCACCTCTTGTTTTATATGTGTTGCTATTGAGCGGTTTGCCTGATATGATATGCAATACATTAGTTTAAACAATTCCCAAAGTTTGTTTAAATGTCCATACAAATTATATACAGATTATAAACTATTTGATTTTAATGATTTGTGCGAAAAAAATTTCCAAAAAAGCATTTCAAAAACAGCCTACACACTAGACGACCTCCTTAAAGTCTGCCCTGCACGGAGAAAAAGATATCGCACAATGATACTGCAAAACCTCTGTATTGAAATAAAACGCAATATGATAACGTAAAAGCAGGTTCCGGAGCTTTTTAGGATATTATAATGCACTAACATCGCTTTCCCACTACTAGTACACTCGTATATATGGTATAATATAAAATAATAATATAATGTAAAATCTTGGAATATACGACTTCACGATTTTACGCTATTATGATGTGATAATTACGATATACTGCGCAGGAATTACGGAATATATTGCAATTCATGCGATATCGTTTTCTCCATGTACAAGCTGCATTACTATTTTAGGATCAATCACGTAAATTTTGTGAATAGAAAGTGACTAGGTATTTTTGAAAGATTTTTTAGCTTTGAACACGATGAACACGAATCCGATCTGAGAAATTTCCTGTCAAGTCAGGATTATGAGACAATTGAGGTCAAAGTTAAAAAAAGGCGTTTTTGGTCATTTACGAGAATTTAAAGTGGTCACAACCAATGTGCTATCAACTTCAAAAATAGCTCAAAGTAAAGCTTAGACATTATGTTTTCACGTGCACTCTTTGAAAATGTTTCACGTGTGCCATTGACGCACTGCCAGCGATTCTTTATAGAGGTTTTTTGAGAACAGATTCGTGTTCAGCGCTAAAAAATCTATCAAAAACAAATAGTTAATCCTACGCGTAAAGAAATTTTAAGAGATTAGTTCAAGGAAGCGCGTGATTTTAGAGCTACAATTTTTACGTGATTTGAAGTCTCGGACTCTGTGACCTAAAATCATAAAATTCGAGAACTAAGAACAAAGGGACGTGGCCTAATGCCTGAAACTTCGAGACCTATGCTTTAAAAGCAAAGGCTCCGAGATCTTAGTTCTCGCGCCAAAGCGTAATAATATTAAGGACTAGTGCCGTGAATTAATCTCCTGAAATTTCTCTCCGTGTATCCATAGTTGACATATATGACACAGTTGAAAATTTATTTATTATCATTGATTCCAAAAGCAGTAAAACAATTATCTCTATTTTTGTTCAATGTTTTTTATAAAGTAGGGGGTAATTCTCAATATTAATTTATCATAACTATGATGATTGTAGGTAAATCCATGGTAATCTTAAAGTTTATGACACTAGTAATAGTTTATTCACATTCTAGAGTGGATTAAATATTTTTTGAAATAGATTTTATAGTCATTTTATTACGTATTCGTGTTCCTTAAAGGTTGTATAGTCACACGTTTCGCCATCTGTGGCTGACCGAGCATGTCATAACACAACATTTCAATTCTGAAAGCTTTGACCTGTTAAGAAGTCTGTTTTTTTGTGAATTTGTATTGAATAATTGATTAAAATGTGCGGGAAACGATTACAACAACAATGAGATAGCCAAATTAAAAATGCAAACGATAAAAATATTCTTTTTTTTAATTACGTGATTTATTATGCAAAGTATTAATGAAAAATGTTCAAACTATGCGGTGTTGGGAACTTTCGTCGATTCATAAGATTTAAAATACTTTTACAAGCAAAATACGCCAAACAAATCCTTACATTCGTCCAAATTGGGACATTCACCTTAGTAATTTTGCCTATATTTTAAAATATTCTCTTTCTCTGCAAATATTTTAAAACATTTTTAAAATAACTTTTTTTTATCATGACCGAATGTCGCATTACTTGAGCTCTTTATCTTATACTACCATACTCTCTAGGGTTAGAATTAATTAAAGAAAGAATATTTTGACTTAGAAATCTTTTTTTGCATTAAATTTTATCGTGTAAAATGTTCAACTTTTTTACTATTACCCATAAATAAGTTGTAGCCCGGAATTAACGAAGGATTCAACCTCTAGCAGCAAGGTCTGCTGCGTTTTGGAGGAACATATTTGCATATGGTATAGTGGAATCTTCTGTTACAACTGATCAGACTGACTAAAATGGGCATCTTAAATAAAAATGGTATAATTGTGTATTTATAGCTAGAAAGCGCAAGGGCTTCTGTTAGAAAAGGTTAGAATAGAAAGATTTTCCTTGTTTCACTGAGAATATAATTTGATACAATATGGCTAATAATATTATTAAGGTAGAAAAAAAATTAGTTTTGACAAATTGGGTTAAGCGATTTAGACGATAGTAGCATGTCAAAAACACCCACTCATTTTTTTCCTTTACAAGGAAATTAACATTTTTCTAAAGAAACTGCTTGTGTACTTGAATGTATGTAGGTTTTTATTGCGCTAAATCGCATAGACATATATATGAAATGTTTTTGTAAAATTAAAAAAAATGCTTATCACAACAAAATTAAAAATCGAAATTTATTAGACGGCGACAAATTTCGCAACGAATTATGCGGTTACATGACGAGTATCACGCAGCGCCACCCACAATAGGCCTCTCTCGGATGAAGGCCGTGGTTCAGTTGGAAGTGGCAATAGGACCGAACTGAGTGTACGACCAGGCAATGGCCCCGGATAAACGCAAGAACATCGTTTCAAATTGTTGGATCAACTCAGAAGGGTCACCCTTACCTGTTGGGAAGGAAGCTTACTGGCGCGAAGAGGAGGCATGCAAAGGTTGCATTAACGTTGGGTCAATATGCACCCGGAATATGCTCATAAACCCCCCCCCCCCCCCCCCCCCCCCCCCCCCCCCCCCCCCCCACCACCCCCACCCCCACCCCAGTATTTAAGAGATCCGGTATCCTTTTTACGCAAAGGGAGATATGAAGCTCTTTATGAAGAAAAGCAAAATCCTCCAGAGAATATATAACTCGTTGCAGCAAGACCACCGTTGCAGATAGTTCATAATGCTTTCCCTGATAAGCTTTCTGAAGATGTTGATCTCTGGAATCTAAAGTGTGTAGTTTACGAAAAGGCGTTCTCCTTGCTTAATGACAATAAAAGTAATAATACTTCTCGCACGCTGAACAAGTGTAAACTATTGACCATCAAGCAGCACTGGAAGCAAAAAATAAGAGCTCTTTCAACAGCTAAAATGCGCCTTGTAAGGCGAGTAAAGTAGATTCAGAAAAATTTCACCTTTTCTAATCACCCTTCTCGTCTTTTCAACAAAACGTCATTGTGCCGTTGAAAATCCACCTAGTCGAGAAGACATTTAAATATTCTGGAAGCAAGTATATAGAGATTAATATATAGTCTATAGTGTATATAGATCTACATGAATACGCTTAAGGCATTTGACTAGTTCGAAACTTTTCCCAGAGGCAAAGGTTGCAAAGTTCAGAAGTAGAGTGTCAAAGTATTACTGCTGATGAAGTAAAGAAATTTATCGCTAGAACTAAAAACTTTTCAGTGCCAATGCCAGATAATATAAATAACTTTTGGTGGAAGAAGTTCACTTCTACGCAATCTGTTCATGGCTTGGATTGACTACTGAAAGGCATTCGATTACACGAACAATGAGCTACTTGTTAAGCTCCTTGAGTGCCTGGAGGTACATCCGAAAATAGTGAGATGTATGAAACAGCGTATGCTCTTGTGGCTTTCTGTGGTTTCTCAAATCTGCTGGATCAAGATCAGAGACGGAGGGATTTCCTTTTGCCCGTCAAAACAGCGTTATAGACGTAAACGCATAATAAATGTAGATGTAGGCGATACCAACTGCCGAGCATGTAAGCAAGAGCCAGAAACAATTGGATATGTTCTCAGTGGATGCTCAAGGTATGCACGCTTCGGGAAAGGGATAGATACAGCCCGGCTCTAAAATTGTTATCTCACCATCTTCGGTATTTCTATCATATTGATCTAATCCCCGTCTTGCCATACGCCCAGGGGGAACTGGAACTCGTTGTAGAGAATGATCAGTGTAAGATCTACTGGAATTTCTCGTTTTCCACCACTCAACGCATCAGTGCCACAAAGCCTGATATGGTCCTCCAAGATCTAAAGACCAAGATAATTTACGTGATTAAATTTTTGGCACCAGTCGATGGAAATATCACGGAAAAGGAGGAAAAAAGGGCGAAATATTAGGCTCTTCTTTTCGAGCTGATCAGGCTGTACCAAGGCTACAAAGTCCATCTTATGGTTTTCATAACCGGCTGCCTTGGTGGTATGAAAGCTTCATTTCTCAGCCAACTGAAAAAAATCCCGGCTTGCCGGCATCACGGTCAGACGATTGCAAGTCAGGTTCAGAAGGCTGTTCTTATGGTATCACTGCATCTGGTGTAACAACACTGTTCCTTCTAACATTGTACAAAGGTTGGTAACTCTAAAAAAGTATCCAGAGGTGAAACCTGCACCTCCCTCTGTGCCAGTGTCTCCAGAACGTGGGATTTTTCGGCCCCTGCCACTCTCCCATCAGGGGAGCGACAAATTTAAACGTAGCGTGTCGGTGAGTCGGCTCTGTTAAATGCTGCGAAGCCAAGCCTCGTGCAAAGCCGAAAATTCACGAGCAGGAACCCGAGCTCTCCCGACCTCACGAATGACGATCTAGCTGCTCCTCAAATTTATTCAGATTTTGAAATCCCGAGTTACCTTAGAAACATTAGGCTTATTGCGAAGAGGCAAATATAATTGACCTAATGTTAAAAGATCTACTAGCTTTGTATTTATTTTCAATCACCCAGAAGGATGTGTTCGTTTTATTTTTTGTGTAAATCGCGATATTTTTAGATATTTTTGTTGTTGGAAAACAAGTGACAGAGAGCAGAGGGGGAGGGCGTTTTTTTTTACAGCCGACCGCTGGTCCCTTTCTTCGACCCGTGGCCAGGTGCCATTCAAGCATTCAGAACCAGGGGCCGAAGAATGGCACCAGCGGTCGGCAGTAAAACAAAAAAAGCCCCCCCCCCCGCTTTCTGTAACTTGTTTTCCAACAAAAAAAAATGTTTAAAAATATCGTGATTTCCACAAAAAATAAGACGAACACATCCTTCCGAGCGATTAAAAATAAATACAGAGCCTATCCATTACAGTTTGCAGTTTGAATCGCTTTAATATCTTTATTAGAACTGAAGATAATACCGGGTGTATACATATGAAACCGGTATTTTTTCAAGAAAAAAACACATTTATTTCAAGAGAATGATAACAAATATTTTATTCAAAGTATGCGCCCTCG
>NC_046657.1:93016697-93037230 GCF_010883055.1 Belonocnema kinseyi | reverse complement strand
AATACGCCAATTAGCACAAATGGTAAGTTCCGACAGTGCCTACAAGTGTGCCTACTGGCCGCTAGATGGTAATACCGGTTTCATATGTATACACCTGGTATAGTTGCAAATTTTTGTACTTTTAAGCAATAATTTTTATTATGTACCCGAAAATCCTTACTTTTTTTTACATTTTTCAGTCTGCTGAACACAACAATTTTTTTACATAAACGTCTTCAAGCTCATTTACGTTAGAACACTTTCAGCTTTTATATGACTGTTTTTTTGTTGCGCTAGCATTTTTTTTGACTGAGTTGTTAAGCTTCAAAGGCAGATACCTATAGTTTTCTCGCCGATAGTAGGAGACAAGACATCTGGGTCTAAAATGTTTCAAATTTAGTGCTGCATGCCTTAGTCATATTTTTAGTAAACAATGGATTTTTAACAAATAAAAAACAAATTTTCGACAAAATAGTTAAATTTTCAATCTAAGAAATTACTTTTGAAAATAAATTTTTCAACTTAAACTTAAACTTTAAGTTTATAGTGAAGTTTGCAGTTGAAAAAATTAATTTTTAAACCCAAATAAATGCGAATTTTCAACAAAAGAAATTAATTTTTATCTAAAACAAATGAATTTTTAAAGAAGAATAATTCGCCTAGAAAGAAGATAAATTTATAACTAAAAAGAAAATTTGCCAAGAAAAAAAAGTGTCAACAAAATTGTTCAATTTTGATCTATAGAAACGAATTTAGAAATAAAAAAAAAGTATTCAATCAAAAATGGACTAGTGAAATTTCAGACAAAAAATGGAATTTTCAATGAAAGAAATTAATTTTCAACTAAAATTATAATGTTTCAACGAAAAATTTTATAGATAAATTTTCAGTTGAAAAATAATTATCAACCTCAGAAAGTCAAAGTTTCAACAAAATATTTAAATTTCTAAGCAAAAAATTAAATTTGCAAAGAAATAATTTAATTTTCAATCCAATAACCTTCTACCGAAAACAGAAATTCAAAATTTTCAATATCAATTTTAAAATAACAAAAATTTTTATTAACAAAATAGGTAAATTTTCAACGAAAAATGGTTACATTATCAGTTTAAAAAATTAATTTACAGCCAAAATTTTTTCAGCTAAATAGTTTAATTTCCAAAAAAATAGATGGACTTTTAACCATTTTATACAAAAATGAAAGACGTTTCATCAAAAAATGCATTTTCATCCAAAGAAATGAATTCTTGATTAAATTAGATTAATTTTAAAATAAGTAGAATAATTTTCTACCAAAAAAGAAGAATTTTTGACTGAGAAAGGTCAATTTTCTACCAAAAAATTTAACCAAAAATGATACAGTTAAATTTTTAGTAAAGAAAATGTTTTTTCAACAACAAAAAAATCAAATTTTCAACTGAAAAATGTTTTTAAAACACACACACACAATCGAATTTACAACAGAATAGTTCAGTTTTCAAACATATAGTTGGATTTTCATTTGAAAAATTATTTTCAACCAAAAATGGAATGGAATGAATTCTGAGAGAAATTAAAAAAATATATCATAATTTCTTTTAATTATTTCGTAATTTTGCCATATTATATAATTTTAGAAAAAATATGGAACTTAATTCTTATTAAGCCTTCTTGCGCAATTTTGTTGCACCATTTTTTGTTATGTTTATGTTGGTTTGCAAAATTTGCTTTCAAATTTTAGTAAGCTTACGAGATATACAAAAATTTTGAAACGATTAAGAAATAATTACAACTTGCAAAAAAATCAGGAAAAATTAAAATAAAAACGTAAAAGCTAAATTTCGTAATTTTGAGATAAGTATTTTAAGGCATTAAACATTTTGTAAAGATTTCATATACAGTAAAATAAGTATTATCAGTTTGTTTATAAATTTATATGTAAATAATTATTATAAGAATCTCAAGAAAATTAAAAAAAAAATTCGAATATATCAGATGTATCAGAAAAGATCCTAGGAGATTTTAAAGACATTTTATTTTAATTTTATAAGATTTTAAAAAATACTAAGAAAATTTCTTATCTATTTAAAACGTTTTGAATTGAATTCTTCAAGACATTGGTAACTCTCTCGAGTTTTTATCAAAAATTAAAATTCCTGAATTCCCTGAATTCACTTCATTATTTACTTTTTTTAAACTTTTTAATCTTATCAAATTGAAGCATTTTGCTTTAAAATCTTCTGCACTCTGCTTTTAAAATTTAGGACATCCTTTGATGTATTTAAAAATGTGCTTGAATTTTTTTTAAGTACATTTTATTTTTTAATTATTAAAAACTTTAACACGATTATACAATGTTTTTAAATGTTTAAAAATACTCTTTTCAAATTAATTGTTCGAAATAAAAAATTATATTAATTATTCCTTTAAAAATATTGACAAGTTTTAATTATTTTCGAATCCTTTCAAAATTGTTTAATATCTCTAAAACTTATTCAAATTTGGAAGAATTATGTTTCCTAATTTTTCTAAAGTTAAGTAATATGGAAAAATTACAACATTTTGCTTCAAAATATTTTTTGGTACTTTTGAAACATTTTAGGAAATAATAAAATATGTTTTGTAATCTTTTTTAAATTTTCTGTTAGAATTCATTCCAAAACATTTATTTACATTTATTCCCAAGGAGTTTATTTCATTATCTTTCATTATCTGAAAGTCTTTCGTTTATTGACTTTCATTATTGTTTTTTCATTTTACATACATACCTATTATATCTTATCAAAATTTAATATAAAAGTCTTAAATGTTAAGTGTATTTAAATACTAAATTTTTTAATGTATCCAAATTTTTATAAATAATTCAACAAATTGCATGTGTAATTGAAATTAACTTTTTTTAAATCTCATTCAGCTTATTCTAAGTTATCTTTTTTAAAGTTTAAAAATTTATGTAATTACCTATTCTGATTGGAAATAATTGAACCTCCTGCGATTAAAATCGCCGATTCTGCTTGAGAAAAAATCTGCTCAAAGTAATTAAAAAAAAATCATTCGAATTTTAATTTTAAAGACTGATAATTGTACACAATTTCCAGGTGCATCTTTATTATTCTTCAACAAGAATTTTTAGGTTTTTCAGTTTTTGAAATCAGTTTATCCTACGTTTTTAAAGCTCCTCTGAAGTTTAAATTCTTTTTTAATCTCATCAATTCTACCCAATATTTATTGAACTTATTCGATTATTTACATTTATTAAAAATTTGTACATTTATCGAATTGAAAAATGTTGATTTTAAAACATTTTACACACTTTTTCAAAATTTTAGGAAATTGTTTGATGTGTTTAAAAATCTTCTTTAATTTTCTTTTAAAGCACATTTTTCATAATAAAAAATCATTACAAATTTTCACACGATAATTAGAAAAATATTTCTTTTTTTTCTAATCTTCGAAAATTATTCAAATTTTTCCTGATTTTTTTTTATTTTGCAAAATTAAGAAAAAATTGACTTTAAAATGTTTCAGATACTTCGACAATTTTTGACGTCTTTTTGAATGTTTTGAAACTCTTGAAAATGATCTAAATTAATTTTTCGAAATAAAAAATTATTTCAATTATTTTTGGGAACCTAAAATAAATTTTTCATTTTCGAGAAATCTTACAAAATTCTTGAAAAATCTTTACAAGTTTGAATTATATTTGAATCCTTGCAAAATTCCTCTCTAAAACTTACTCAAATTTGAAAGTAGATTTTTAAACCATCATATAATTTTAAAAATTGTGTAATAAAATTGCACAAAAAGGCCTAATAAGAATTATGTTCCTTAATTCAAGATTTGAAAACATTGATTCATAATTCCTTGAAAGTTTCTAAAGTTTATGTTTGAATTCTTTAAAAATCTACCTTTCTAACAGAAGTTAAGTTTAAAATTCGATTTAAATCTCTTCGATTCTTCTTAATATTTCTTGCATTTACTCGATTTTGATCTTTTTATTATAATCTTACCAAATTTCAACATTTTGCTTTAAAATCTTCTACAGTCTTCTTTTAAATTTTAGGATAACCTTTCACATATTTAAAAACCTTTTTTAATATTCTCATAAAGTACGTTTTTTAAAATAAAAAGTCATTAAAAATTTGTCTACCAATCTTGAAAAAGTTCTGTTTCTAATCTTGTCGGACCTTCTAATTCTTTTAATCATTAAAAACTATTTAAATTTTTCCTAAATTTCTTTGAAATTCGGCAAAATGAAAAAGATTGCCTTAAAATCTTTAGATTCTTTATTGGCCATCTTAAACGTAGTTTAAAATGTATTGGAATTTTTTAAAATCAATTTTTCCAAATAAAAAATTATATTAATTATTCGCAGAAACCTAAAGGAACTTTTTCATTTTCGTGAAACCTTACAAAATTCTTTAAAAAATCTTTAGAAACTTTAATTATTTTCTAATCGTTTCAAAATTCTTGAATATATCTTAAACTTACGGAAATTCGAAAGCATATTTTTTAAACCAAAATAAATTTTTTTTAAATGTGCAATAAAATTGCGCAATAAGGCTTGATAAGAATTAATTTCCTTATTTTTGTCTAAAATTATAGCACATAGCAAAATTGCCTGAACTTTCATTCTCTTGACACCCTGCGAAATTCAGTTTACTTAAAAACTCCTCCAAATAGCCAGTTAGCCACCGAAAACGAATCGTGAAGTCGGGACGGGGGGGGGCTCGTGCATTTTCGGCTCTACAGGAGGCTAGCCTATGCAACATGTAGCAGAGCCGACTGCCACGTAAGGTCACATTCCGTGGTCATTCCCGTTCTTGCTTACCTTCTAGGATAGAAGGAGCAGGAGTGGATGACGTACACGTTCCAGTTGCGCCAGGATTGGTTTCTTTAAGGAACCATGATCAAAGTTTCTGGAGCCTACAAATTCTCTAATTGCTCGCGTTGGTGTGGCGGTAGGGCTTGAGCTTCCTACCATGACTTTGACGGCTATTTTGGCGGTATCACTGCCACTGACAGGGTTTCTCACGCCAAGCAGGCAGAAAAAGAAGAGAAAAGGGCCCCAGCCAGCGAGATAGTGGTGCTGGTGAGTTACGAGATGGTCAGGCCGATATCGCTAATCAAACAGATGGCCTGCAAGAACATCTGCGACAAACAGTAAGTAATGAAACATCAACAATAATCGGACGGAGGCAATTTAGATGCTACGTGGTTCCAACTAGAGAAAACAAGAGCTTGCAATCACCCTGAAATGGAGCTGACAAACACGACAGCGTTAGATGTTTCAGTGCTTTGAAAAGAGCAAGTAACTGGAAAGCTCCAGGTCCGGACATGGTGCACAATTTCTAATACAATTACCTGATGAGTATGCATCCTGCGTTGGCAAGGTGTTTTTAGAACATCATCGATCACCCAGATCTGATGCCAGGCTTTATGCTCCAGGGTACTACGTATATGTTGCCTAAAAAAACAGACGCTTAAACTCCATCTGAATTTCGACCGATAGCTTATCCTCCAACTATTTATAAATGTCGTACAGCTATCATTTCTGATAAGGTCTATTCTTATTGCGACGAGAATTATTTCCTCACAGAATAACAAAAGGGATGCTGTCAAAAGTCGCGAGTATTAAAAGTTTACAAAATCTGCCAGAGTATCATTGACTTTTTAAGCCGTGCTAGGTTGTTTTGTGGTACAAGAATAAAGTATTTTGATAATGTACAACCAAGGATTACTGGATCAGTACGCATTACGACGGGTATTTTTCAATGAAACTCCTTCAGTGCACTATGGGTCTGTTTAGCGTAAAAACTTTTTGAGCCAAGCACTAAATAGCATTTCTTATGAGTTCAGGATACATGATAATGAAAATAGTCATCAGGTGACTCATCTTCTGCACATAGATAAGCTGAAGCTATATGCTAGTTCAGACCAAGAAATTACAGCAAGTAATGGATTTCAGAGAGCAGTTTTCCTATGATATATACATGAAGTTTGGACTACATAAATGCAGAACAGTGCCTTTAACCAGAGGGGAATTAGAGACCGCAGAGCTAGATACTGAGTTCGAAAATGACATCGAGGCAATGGCTGAGGGTGAGTCATAGAAATATTTATGTATTCTTTAATCTAAGGGTATCGAGCATACGGTAGTTAAGGGAAGCCTAACGACTGCCTTCTGAAGATAATTTGTGACTATGATTAAAAACCGGGTTTACCCGAGAAAAAAGTTTGCAAAAAATTGATATAATAAATATGTTGATGAAATATGATAATATGAATAAATATGATGAAAAATAATAAATATTATATAATACAGATGTGCTTTGGTGGCTCAGTTGGTTAGGCGCTTGGACTTCAAGTTAGAAACCCAGTCCGTGAAGCATGGGGCCCAATATGTTCAATTATACACACTCCTCTTATCAGATCACTTGATCGCATTATGAAATTGCGTCCGTGACTGATAATATATACCGGGACAGCACCGTGCAGAATATTCAAAGAATAAATAAAAGCCCAACTCTAACAAAAATGCTTGCGATATATTGGGCTATGACCATCTTAAATCTTAGACATTAATTAAGTTTACAGTTAAGTATAAAGTTGTACAAAAATTCTAAAAATATTGCACACTCACATATATATGAGTGTGTAATATTTTTATAATTTTTTCATAATTTTAAACTTTTTTATAAAGCTAGCTAGAAAGAATTCTAAAAGAATTAATTTTTGATTATTATAAAATATGATATAATTTAAAGCGCCTACTTTTCGGCAAGCCTAAGTAATTTGATAACTTTAGACATTTTTCTTTTAATTTAAAAGGATTAGGCTGAAAATCAATGAACATCTGTGGGCGTCCGCACGAATATGGCCCTTATGTTCGGTTCCATTTTAGGAGATATTTGCGATTTTCGAAGTTTGTGTAAAAATGATTTTTTTTTCGGGAAAAGCACAATAAAGAATGCGTTTTAAAAAGTATAAGGACACGTAGATGTGTCTCGGGGAGTTGATAAGCGAGATCATGGGATTGAGGGTCAGAGATGAGAAATGGGAAAAGGAGGTAAAAGAGCTGAGGTAGAAAGTAGAAGGTTTGGAGAGGAGGCCTTGAACGTCCCAGTGGGCACAACATTTTAGAACGTAATTGGAACGTCTCAAAAACGTTTTTTGGACGTACAAGTCAAAAGACGTCATTCGAACGTTTTAAAAACTGTCCTAAGTCAGGCCAAATGATGTTCTTAAAACGTTTTATCTTCCAATTACGTCTTTGAAACGTCTCTGGAACATTGTATGTTTATGAAACGTTATATGGACTGACTTAGGACATTTTTAAGCCTTTCTAAAAATGTTCTTTAACGCTTGTGCCCGCTGGGGAGATGTTTAAGAGATTGAGAAAATACTTTGATAAGAATAAGTTAGCGCTGAATGCGGGAAAGTCAAAGGTTATGGTGTTCGGGAAAGGTGGTGGAAGGTTTAAGGGAGTTAAGTGACAGTGGATGGTTATATAAAAGAGAATGGGAAGGACAAATGTAGTGGTGAGCCAGGTGTGGGACTGGGAAAGAAGTTATTCGCAGATAATTTTGGAAGGAGAATGAAATTGTTCGAGTCGCTTATGATGATTATCTTAGTTTATGGAGTGATGATGTGTAGAGGGAAGGGAAGAGAGGATGTAAACAGGATAAATGTTAGGTATGTAAACTGAACACTGGGAATAGGGAGAAGGAAGGTGGTTAGGAAGTGTTGGTGGGGGAAGAAGAACAGAAGAGGGAGTAGGAAGATGGAGGTTGAAAGGGAAAGGTATCTCAGAACGAATGGATTGCAGATCGATGATGTTAGAAGGATGCAAGAGGAAGAAAGCTATCTGAGATGGCCAAGAAGAACGGTATGGAGAGAGAAGGCAAAAAGGCAGGAGAGAATAAGAGAGACAAGATTTAACAGAAACTATGGGTGGATTATACCAAGGGACAGAGCACAATATCTGAGTAAGAAAGAAGAGAAAGGAAGCCAAGAGTTTATAGTGATATCTTTGTTGAAACAAATAAATAACAATTAGCGGCAAGATTTTGTTTTAACTTTTCATTACACATATTTAGCAACACAATGCAAAAAGTTTCATTCAAATCGGTGGAACGCCGCCGGATTTCTTAGTTTAAATCTTAGTTTACTCCTATATATGCGTTTATTGATTTCCAAGATCGGAGATTGCAGTTAAAGACATTTTCATCCGCAACAGAGAGCGATTCATAAAAAAACCCAAAATCTTCGAAAGAATCGAAGGTAACGAGAAAAGCAAAAAAGCCATCTGTCAAAAAGAACCAAAATCAAAGACAACGAAAATACCATAAAATATATCTGTCAAAAATAGAACAGTTAAGAAGTTGGCAATTAGAAGAAAGAAAGAAGCGAATAAATAAGCTTAAAAATAGATTTCAAATACATTTAAGGGAATAAATACATACACATAATAACAATTTTCCCACTTACAATAGATTACGTTTGAAAAATACACCTCAATTTACTTTCTTAATGTTACATACAGTGACTGCAATATAGGCATTAAAATACTATAAGCACAGTCTTGACCCTGTAAAAATCAGAGAGAAGTTCTATAAACAACAAATATTCATAATTGCCACGATAAATTAGTCTGAAGAGGTTCCGCCGAGCGAGCGTCCTAGCTTTTTAAATTTTGGAAGGATTGAAAACTTTTTTTTCTAATTTTTTATTTAACAACAAAGTTGCAGTTTTTTTAAACTTTCCCAAATGCCATTTCTTTTAAGACATTCAGATTAATCAAAGAAGATCTTAAAACAGTGTTAAAACTATATAAGAATAATTTACGGTTGTTTAGATTAATACAAACAATTTTATTGTTTTATAAACAAATAAATGAAGAAAGTCGTTTTTTTGGGATAGTCAATGTTTAGCTGATTTAAATTAATAGTATTTGCATAAAATGTGAGAGAAATGAATGTTCTATTGCCATTAAGTAAGAATAGATGTTTTTTCTTAATTGTTTAACCAATTTTTATAAACAATTTCACAGTTAGGTCACTTTTCAATTAATAGGTTTAATTTCTGTTTACGAAATAAACTAGGAATGTTTTTTCGATAACTCTTGACCATGATACTTTGCGAATTGACAAAAATTATTTATTAATTAAACAATTTTTATACATAAATTCGGATACAACTAAGAATGTCTTTTTCGTTGACTCTTTGTTATAATAATAAATTAAAAACAATTGTTCATTATTTAAACAATTATTTTACACAAATTCACATTGAAACTATTTTTCAATGTACCGGCTAAAATTTTCTTGTAATCCAGTCGCCAGTAACACTTATGTATGCACTAATAGGTCTCCGAGACTACTTTTTTTTTAAAAGGTCAAAAAAGGCCCCAGATTACGAATATCTTGGGCAGGTTTTCGAAATATGGGTCTATTTTTGTATAAATCATTTGTACATTCTCATTCATGCGAGTGTAATGTAATCGTCCAAATTTTCGATCTCTGGTTTTTAACGGATCTTTACGTCTCTGCAACCACAGAATCCGCAAATCATTCAATTTTATCGTTGTCTGTCGGTGTGTCTGTTTGTCTATATGTATGTCTGTATATATGGTTATCTGAATGTTGTAGCCACGCTAACTTTTGAAGGATTTATCCTATCAAGTCAGCCTTTGATACACTTCTTAAGGTTCCGAAAATGAAGGTTAAGTTCGTTAAACAGATATTTCCTCGATAAAACCTTAAAAATTTATATGCTTTTCAACATTTTGTAAATGTTCTAAAAAAGGGAATAAAAATTTTATTTTGTTAAGAAATATCAATTCAAATTTCTACTAGGTGTAAAATATATGTTTTTCGAAGTTATTATCCTGAAAGTTTTTAATTAGACAAAAGTTCCAAAAGTTGGATAATTTTCAAGAATATGCAATTTTGATTTTTTAGAGATCCATAAGTTTAAAACGTCATTTTCAGTCGATTTTAACAAGATTTACAAATTAGCTTGGTGAAGTTTTTCAAGTGGACACGAATTATCGAGCGCGAAGCGCGAGTTCCGTAATGAGAATGTAATCGTCAAAGCCGTGGGTGCTTCGAGAACCTTCTTTAAAATCAAATCGAACAAAAATTCAGTTAGAATTTATGGATGTAATTCCTCAGAAGTTTAAATCATAGATTTCGATTTAAGTTATAGTAATTAAAATATTTGAAAAAATATAGTTAAAGTGTACGCATTGAACGTACGAAAACGGGCACAAAGCGCGTGAGCGTACCCGCACCCTGTTTACAATGTACAGCGTTATAAACAAATGATTTGTTAACAAAATTGCCATATTTGCAGTATTACCTCAGAATCTGTAATTCAGACAAATTTAAAACTTGTACACTGTATGTATCAAGGATAGATATCTTAAAAGGAAAAAGAAATTTTCCGATCCAATACAAAACTCTCCTTAAATTGTTGTTAAAAAGTTGTTATTTTTAAAAGGAAACCGTTCAGTATCTTCATTTATTAATAAACAATCATCCAGATCAATCAGTGTCATATTATTGCTCCAAATTTTTGCGAAAGCTTTATCTAGCACTATTAACATACTTTTTGGTTCATTATTTCTTTTGCTAAATTGTTTATAATAATTGATATAAATAATGACCCCCAATTGCCAGAATTGTCTTCAACTTTTTTATTAATCCTTGAAATATGATTAAACTATTCACTCTCTTGATATTTTGCGTACGACCAGCCATTATTTATTTATGGCCTTATAAACAATGTATTTTTTATAAACATACCCTCCCCTGAAAGCCAAAAGTTTCAAGTTATTAGCGATTACCTTTTTTATATCCTTAATTTTACCATAAAGAATTTAATTATGTGGGTAGCGTTTTCGATATCTGAACCTTATTGTTTACAACTATCGCTATTAACGAAAAAGCTCAATTAGGAAAATCGATTTTTTATTAATTTTTTATTAATCTATGGCACAAGATAAAACTTTTCACTGTCGTGATATTTTTTCGTACGACGAGCCATTATTTATTTATGGCCTTATAAACAATGTATTTTTTATAAACATGCCCTCCCCTTAAAGCTACTTTCAGGTTATTAGCGATTACCTTTTTTATATCCTTAATTTTACCATAAAGACTGTCATTATCTTCGGTAGCGTTTTCGATATCTGACCCTTATTGTTGGCAACTGTTGTTATTAACAAAAAAGCTCAATTAGGAAAGTCGATGTTTTCTCAATTTTTTTTTATCAATCTATGACACAAAATAAAACTTTTCACTTTTGGGATATTTTTTCGTACGGCCAGCCATTATTGATTTATGTCCTTATAAACAATGTATTTTTTATAAACATACCCTCATCTAAAAGCCACAATTTTCAAGTTATTAGCGAATACCTTTTTTTATATTTCTAATTGTTTATAAGGCCATAAACAAATATTGGCTGGTCGTACGAAAAAATATCACGAGAGTGATAACTTTTATTTTGTGCCAAAAATTAATTAAAAAATTAGGAAAAAATCAATTTTGTTAATTGAGCGTTTTTTTTAATGACAATAGTTATAAACAATAAGGGTCAGATATCGAAAATGGTTCCCAAGATAATCACAGTCTTTGTCGTAAAAGTAAGGATATAAAAAAAGGTGATCGCTAATAACTTGAAAATTGTGGCTTTTAGGAGAGGATGTGTTTATAAGAAATACATTGTTTATCAGGCCATAAATAAATAATGGCTTGTCGTACGAGAAAATATCAAGATAGTGAATAGTTTAATCATGTGTCAAGGATTAATAAAAAAAATGAAATGTAATTCTGGTAATTGAGGTTCATTATTTATATCAATTGTTATAAACAATTTAGCAAAAGAAATAATGAACAACAAATTATATTAACCCTTAAATGACACACCTCCAGAGAATAACGTTGCTGACACTTGAGGTCTTTTAGACCGCAACGTTTTTAAACTGTTGTAAAAAGTTTAATTTTTGATATTAATGTTAAAAACTTTTTTTGGGTATTTTTTAACATCCCTTCTAAAGATTCAATCGGTATAGTAACTTACATTTTATTTTTAACACTTTGAAAAACAATGACAAATTCATGGAATTTACATTGCATACATTGACAGTTGAAGTTTCAAAAACAAAATTTTAATAATTGTACTTTGTTACAATAATTCAATATTTGTATCCTTTTTAACCAAAAATGACAATACTGTAAATGAAGCTCATCCACAAATAATAAATATTTGTCGCTGAAATTGTTTTGTCGCTGAATTCACGGCGCGCCGCGGGTATTCATCAAAGAAGAAAGGCAAAACAGTTCGCAATCGTCTGATTTAGGTCCACCGTCCGTAATAAATAATCAAACTTGTATAACTTACCATTAAAAACCTTAAAAATTAAAAAATCCTTAATGGAAAACATTCAAATTGTGATAATATAATACAGAAACTTTTGACTTATCAACGTTAAAAATATAACAATTTCGAAGTTTCTGCACGAGAATACTGCCTTATTGTTAGGTTATTTTCAGAAAAATTCTGGGGAAATATACTGGTACTATTTTATCTGTTTGAAGGAACCTTAATTCTTATTATTTTAGTCAGAGTTTCTATTTGTAACGACTAGAATTCTAATTAAATCAACCAGACAAAAGTACTGAGATGAGCTAGAATTCTGGTTAAACTAACCAGAATTTTGTGGGTATTTAGTATATATAAGCTTTCATAGTTAACAAATTTTGGTTTGAAAATTTTGCCAATACGAATAGTTTAAAACACAGATATTTCAAAAGTGACAAAAAAATGTAATTGTTTTTCTCAAATTTGTACAATTTTACATTAAAAGCCCTGAAAGACTTGTTTTTGTGAACATTGAATTATTCAAAATTGTTTTTCTTTCAATGTAAAAGCTTTTAAAATGTTATAACATCCTAAATTTCCAGCTTAAATACCAACTGAAATAGAAAGGGATTGTAATAAACAATTTAGAGTTGAAATCCTTAAATAATAGACTATGTACACATGAAAAAGATTCATCATTTTACAATTGTATTTTTACTTACTTAATATTAATAGTTTATATTTTAATACTGATTTTGATGATAATTTAATTTATATATTTAATTCAATAATAATTTAATATTGATTTGAAGTCCAATAGAGGGTGCACAAATTTAAACTTACTTTTAAGAGCCCATGTTTCTCCTTTTCCAAGGCTATTCGCATAAGCCAGAAATTGTCCCCAACAAGTTTCTTCGGTATATTCATACAATTTTTCAGTCTTTTTAAATGTTGTCAATAAAGATCTTGGTCCCAGTCGCCCAAAGATGTCTTCCATTTTCTCTGCCGATTTTTGATAGTCATCCGTTGTCACATGGTATCGTAAAAGTACTAATAATAGAAATATTTTCTGCAAAAAGTCCATTTTCTCCGAATTTTACAAAACAAAAAATCTCACGTTGAAGTTAAATAACTCAAATAAAATACTCGAGATGCCTCTAAAATTTTCAACAAATCTTAAAAGTGTAGGAATTTCTTATAGAAGCTTTAACTAGTAACTAAAACCAAAATCGTTGAGTATCCTAAAGTAACTGTCGTTGATCTAGAATTTAGGTCCGAGTGACTTGCGACAGATTAAAAAGATCCAGATATGATATCAGGATGTTCTGACAATGACTAAGGAAAACCGGACATTTCACAGAATGATGCTGTATTTGTTCTCCTTTCCTATCTTAGAAAATTCCTAAACAACGTTCGTTCAGATATGCACTATTCGTAATGCCTATAGCTATACAGAAAATAAACAATTCCAGAGCTAAACATATTTCTCTTTAAACTGTCGATTGCTCTCGAAATTCTTTACAAAATGAGCCCAGCAGGATGAATCTAATTGGTCTATTTTTAAAGTAGATATTGCAAAAACAGTATAAATTTCAGTATTTTATTAAATTTTCAATAACTTTCTAAATAATTGCAATATTTTAAATTTTTAATTGCAATATTCTAAATAAATTGCAATATCTACTTTAAAAAATAGACAACCTAGGTTCGTCCCGGGCTCATTTTATACAGAATTTCGAGAGAAATAAACCTTTTAAAAAAAAGTTTTTTAACTCTGGCATAATTAAAATGAACAGACCCGAGTCGAAATATAAGCCCTACTTTGACGCTTGAAGTGGAAGTATTGTCCCTACTTTGCGGCTGTTTATTCTACTAGCTTCTACGTAGCCACTCCTAAAGATATTTTCATTCCATTTTGCTTCTGTATAAGCTTCAGCCCCTACATTTCAGGGTTTGCCTCTATACTCTTGAGTTTTACTTATGTCTCCTTTAAAGCTCCATATTCTGCGTAGAATTAAAAAAATTTTTTTTAACGCTCTTAAATTTTATCGCACAAAATATGTGGCGTCGTCGCCTCGACGCCTGCGCCCTCGTAACAGATACTTTGTTGTTTTCTCTAAAATTCTATCATCACAGTTCGTGAAAGCAGCGTGAAAGCAGCGTGAAAGCAACGTTTGCCCTAATCTGGTGGCTTCGAGCAAAAGGAAAAATGCAAACCACCGCTAAGATTTTAAAGATAGCTATAAATAACCCAGATCTAAACCCCCCCCCCCCCAAAAAAAAAGGTATTAAACACACGAGAAGAAACGTCAAAAGAAAAAGGTAAGAAAGATACAAATCTTTTATATAGAGTTTTTTCTGTACCTTAAAAAATAACTCTAAATTAGTTACCACAGATTCTGAAGAAATAGATTTTCCTTTCACGCAATTTTCATTTGAATTGAAGAATCACGAAATTAAATGATTTCAGTTTAAAAATTGAGAAAATAGGGCAATTTCAAAACCTTAAAAATTGAATATTTTAAGATTAGATCATAGGAAATTATTTATACCTAAAAGCGTTCAAAATTAAATGATTAAAAATGGCAAACTTTAGAATTTGTACAATTATAAATTCAAAGCGATCAAAATTTGACAATTTTGTATTCAAAACTAAATTGAATCATTCAAAGTTGAAGCTTCTGAAAATCTAGAATTAAAAATTGTTATCACAGAAAAAAATTATTCTTGGTCCTGCAAGCTAATAAGGCGAATTGTTATAAAATCAAAGATTCAATTTAATTACACCAAAAAAACTTACAAACTAAATAATTATTTAAAATAAGAAATGTTAAAAATGAAAAAAAAATCTACTCCAGAACCTTGAAACTTAAAGAATTTGAATTTTATTTTAAACTGACAAAATTTTTATTCACCAAAAATTGTGATAATAAGACTTTTTTTAATCAAAGCCTTTAAAATTTCAATTATTTGTGTTTAATTCAAATCACATGAAAACTAATAATTTGCAAATTGCTAATTAAACTCTCGCAAATTCAATCAATTTTCTTCAAATTTTAGAAACATGACAAAAAGCATAATTTCCTTCCAAAAGCAACATATTTCCCTCTCGAGAAATTCTGCGATTTCAAGTGTAGGTTCCTGCTGATTTCAAATGGATTCGATCAGCGATGATTATTATTCCTACGTTATTCTCCAAACAATCGACGTTGATTACAGTTGATTTGTAACCACTCTTAATAAGATCATAGATGGTTATAAATATATACCAAAGATTTGGATGTAACCTTTACTTACAATAATAAATTGCTTGATATTTCATAATATTCCGATATATCCCGAAATATTCACAAATATTCTAACATATTCCTTAATTTCCGTTTGAGCTCTACAAGTTTTTAAAGATTCCAAATTATTAAAAATGATTTGAAAAAATGTTGAGGAATTTCAAAAGAGTTTATGTATTATTGTGTAATTACAAAATATGTTGAAGTATTCAAAAAGATTTTAATGAATTTCAAAATAATTTAACCGGATTTAACAATTGTTTTGAATTAAAAAAGATTAAAGTTTATAAATGAATATCAAAAGATTTCAAGTAATTTCAAAGAATTTTAAAAGATTTTAGAAGAATTTCAAAAAGTACAAGAATTTTCAAGAGGTTGTAAAGAGTTTAAAATAATTGTTATGAGTTCAAGAGATTTTTAGTCATTTTGAGGGATTTTCTGACATTTCAATCGATTTAATATAGTTTACAATTTTTAATAATTTTTCAAAAATTCAAAAGAGTTTAAGGACCTCCACGTAATTCAAAAATATTTTTATGTATTTGAAAAGATTTTGAGGAGTTTCAAGGGATTTAACGGGTGTTATTTGATTAAATTTTTTTTTAAGTTTATAATCGAATTCCAAAGTTTTCGATTTTCGGTACAATTTAAATGAGTTTTAAGATTTTAAGGTAATTATAAAATATGAATAATGTTCTTGAATTCTTTAAAGTCTGTTAAATCTTTTGAAATTTTCGGAAATTTGTGGAAATCCTGTAAAACCTATTAAATTTATGAAAATATATATTGAAATTTTTTTTTCTCTTAAAATATCTTGAAATATTTCTGGATTAAGTTCAAATCTTGATTAAGCACATAAAATATACAATAATAATTTGTAATATTTCTAAAATCTAAAATCTTAGTACATATATTATTATGAACGTAGCAATATTTATACAGAATGGGTCACAAACATTTGCAGATGGCCTTGCACAGCTGTAGGTTATATGTCAGATTTAGTTTGGCATACTTCAAGCCAGGCTAGCCGAGAGGCTTTAGGCGTTAGGAATGCGAAACTTATATGGTTCGAACCCTCGCGGCGAATAAAAAAACTTTCATAGTGTGCGAATATAAATAGTGTAGTGATTGTTTAATTGTGAATAATTGTGTCCTTAAACATATGAATAAGTATTAGATTACAATAGTAATAATATAATAATACAGAATATTAATCTCTTTTTGGCGAAAAATCGATTATGATTTTATAGAACTATTCTCTATAGCTTCGGGACTAGTTGAACGCAATGTAAAACAAAGACGATTTTATATTTTATTAAACTACCCAGCGTATCCTCTACTATAGGATTATTTCTATAAATTTTAATGGATATTTTTTCCGTATGCAAAATAACTTGAAACATTACGAAAATGTCAGTATGCCTTCTTCTTGCTCCATTTTGTTAATTTTTTGTCAAATAATTTTATTCCGTACAGGAAGCTAAAGTGTGGAGCGATAAATCAGAAGCAAAAACTAAGCCTCTATTTTGACACGCCAAATGGAAAATTCGAAAATTTGTGTCCATAAGAGCGCTAAAGTAGGGGCAAAAATCGTATGGCAATATGCTCTACTTTATAACCTTAGCCCCTAAAAATATTAGCGTGAAGAGTCTCAAAGTAGGGGCTATATTTCGACTCGGGGAACTTAATCAGTCACCATAAAAGAGGTACGCCAAAACTTTTTACCCTCACTGTATGTACCTAGGCGAGAAATTTATACATAGTAGGAAATGTGATGTCTAATTTTGATTTGCTTTATACGAAAAATGTATAAGGCAAATAGAAATTATACATGATATTTCCCACTATTTATAACTTTTCTGCCTGGGTACGTATAACTGTCTAATTATCTTAATGTTGTAGCCTCGCTAACTTTTGAAGGATTCTACAAATCGAATTAGCCTTCGCTCCACTTTTTTAGGGACCCAAAATGAAGTTCAAGTCCGTTAACCAGATTAATTCAGCCGAAATTCTGAAATTTAGTGTATTTTTAAAGCTCAAAACAAAATTTTAAAAAGAGTTTCTAAATTTTGTCGATGATTCCAGGAGATGAAAAAGAGAATTGAAAACTATTTACCTAACAGTTTTAAATTTATTCAAAATTAAAATGTAATATGCTTTTCAAGTTTCTCAAAATTTGAGAAAAAAATAGAACAAAACTATTTCTCTAAGAGATTAAGAAATTCTAATTAAATATTTTTATTATTAATAAAATGTATCTAAATATTAGAACTTTTAATTTTTCATTTAAAAGAAAATTACAACACTTAGAGCATTCTCAACATTTTAAAACAATTTTTCTTAAAAGTTTCCGAAATTGTTGTCAAAGATTCTGGTGGATAAAAAAAGAGTCATAAATCACATGAAAAACTATTTTTCTGAACAATTAGGAAATTGTAAACATTATTTTTACTAGGTGTAAAATGTACCTTAAAACTATCACAAATTATTTTTCGACTGGAGCTACATTTAAAAAGATACCCTTGCAAAATTAGACAATTTATTTTTCACAATATCCGCAAATTTTAATCATAATTTTTGGTAGATTTTAACAAGAGTAACATTTTGATTGTACAGAAATTAAAAAATACGCCTACTGTATGCGCGATGTTTGGCGCTAAGTTTGAGTGCACCTAAGGCGCCCGGATACACTCTCGCGTTTCGCGCCCGTTTTCGTACGTTTAATGCATGAAGGTCGAATGCAATTAAAAATAAATCTTAAATATTTTAACTTCAATCGACAACTGACAAACTGAAGTGATAAATTGAAACTGAAATTGTTTTTTAATTTGTTTTTAAAGACGTTTTTCAAAGCACCTGCGGCTATGACGATTGCATTCTCATTGCAACACTTACGCTTCGTGCTCAACAACATTCTCATTGCAAAATTCGCGCTTTGTGCTCGACAATTAAATTATGCAGACAGTTCTACTAGGAAAATAAAACAATGTAGACAAAATGGAACGAAATGTAAGAAGTGGGTATGCTTGTCGACATAATGTTAATTAAAATATATAAGTAGTTTTTACATTCTCATCAGAGACAGTATGATATTTGTGTAAAATTTGACCCCCCCCCCCAGTTTTGATCAAATGTCCACGTTTTGAGATCCTCTGAGTCCGAAAAACATGTTTTTACGAATGTGTCTGTCTGTATGTCGTATTTTTGTATTTCAATATCATACTTGAAAATCTCGAGATACGATATTTCAAAATTTGGTAATCGGGAAAAAGCATTTGTTTTCAATCGCTCACAGTAAAAAAAGTTTCAAGTAGAAAAAATTATTCTTGTTATGAAAATACGCATTCAGACACAAGCTTTGCAAAATAGTATAATATACTTCCTGTTTTTTTTCAAAAGAATATAGTGCATTTTTATAAACAATTTTATTTATTTTGAACTTGAAACATTTTTTCCGTTTTTTGTTACCTTGAAATTTTTGTTCAAGATTCTCAAATATGCGGGAGAAATTTGAGAATGGAGAAATTAAAACTTCAAGTGTCACGAATTTTTATAATCCGTGGCGCACGTTGCAGCGAGCGAGCTAGCGAGCACACTTCAACGACGTCGTGTGATCCTTGACAGATTTAAATTACTTCTTGATAATTCATAGGTCACCATTTTTATTTTCTCATGATAGATTTATGAATTCACAACTTGGTTTATTTGTTTATTGCAGTATTCTACAGTTAAGAATAATAATTTGTTTTCGTTAATGGCTACATAGTTGAAGTGTAAGAATCATTTGCAGCATGATCATTATTTTCATTTTAATTTGCGTTTGTTTCCAGATTTTTCAGTTTTTGAGAAGCTTACAATTTTCCAATTTTTTCAGGAAGAATATTTTTTTACTTTTAAATTGGAATCCTTTTGCAGTTCAACTGAATACAACCCGTGTGTGCCAAGGATCGTTTCAAACTTTTCAAAACGACTTTTGAGAATATTTTCTGCTTTTTCATATCCTTTGTATCTCTGTATAATACTCACATATTTCGCAATGAAGCTTCTTTGCTAGCCCATTTATAAAGCTCTAATGGCTTCGAAGTTTGATCTTCTGATATCATTCGTAAATTTGCTCCGTTGCATAGAAAAACAACTCAGCTTCACGCAGAAAATCATATTCGTGATGATAAATATATTCAAAATTGTTGACGTTTTCAAATTGCTGGGGAGCGCTGTCGGAGAAGTAAAAACATTTACGTACATGTGAATAATGTAGTGGAAGATATTCATGAAACGCTTTGAGCCGTTGAGAAAGACGTGAAAGCTATATGGCGTCGTGTTTTTTGCAATCAGAAATCATTATCAGCGTTTGATGTTTGACTTTACCCTTTTGATTGTAGTAAAAGTACCATGGGGAATATCGTAGATTGATCAATGTTTCAATGATCCTGCCAAAATTTGGAAATTGTAAGCTTGTTCAAAACTGAAAAATCTGGAAACAAATGGCAATTAAAATGAAAATAATTGTCATACTCCAATTTTCTTATACTACAAAAGTATATAACCTTTACCGAAAACAAATGATTACTTTCAATTTTATAATATTGCAATAGGCAAATAAGCCAAGTTTTGAATTAATAAATCCATCATGAACAAATTAAAATTATTACCTAGGCATTGTCAAGAAGTAATCTGAATCTGTAAAGTACACTTGGACTCTTTGTTTCTCCATTCACAAATTTTTCATGCATATTTGAGAACCTTGAATTATATTGTTATGAAAAAAAACACAGAAGGTATGTTATAATAGTTTGCAAAGCTTGTGGGTGTATGCATATCTTCAGTACAAGAATAATCTTTTCTATTCAAAACTTCTTTTACACTAAGCGACTGAAAACAAATGAATTTTCCCAATTATCAAATTTGGAAAAATCATA
>NC_046657.1:93015277-93016597 GCF_010883055.1 Belonocnema kinseyi | reverse complement strand
ATTAAAAAATTGTCATAAGGACAATCGCAGGATTTCGCCGGGAGCGGGTGCTAATCTGAAAAATTGCACCCGCTTGCAGCGAAATAGCGGTAAAATTTTAGCCACAACCACGTCTCCCAACCGTGAGATAGGTGGTTACAGTCTGTAAAGGAATCAATAGGACGATCCAGCAAAGGCCTCGTGCACCCTAAGAACACGGAGCGACCCAAGGACGACCGCCTTCTGCATTTTCCCCACAAGTGTTTTAGCATATTGTGGACACGCAGGGATGCTTTTTAGGCCATTAGCAAGTGAAAGCTTGGCACCTCCAAGACCGCTGATGATAAGGACGATCAGTTTAACAGAATATTCCGGGTACAATCATTGCAACTCCCTCATAAGGTCCCGATACTTCTCTTTCTTTTCATTCTCCTTGGCTATGATG
The DNA here is from genome assembly GCF_010883055.1 of Belonocnema kinseyi. Classification (NCBI taxonomy): domain Eukaryota; kingdom Metazoa; phylum Arthropoda; class Insecta; order Hymenoptera; family Cynipidae; genus Belonocnema; species Belonocnema kinseyi. Next base: position 93,016,173 of record NC_046657.1, on the reverse strand, counting down.
TTTTTGTCAGCTGGTGCCGAAAATTCGATAACGAACATGGTTCGCTTCTCGAAGTCAAGAAGAACCATGTCAGGCCTCAAGTGAGCAACAGAAATAATTGTCGAGAATATAAAGTTCCAGTATATGCGGCACTTCCCATTCTCGACAATTGACTCAATTTCCCTAGGAGCATTTAGAGGAGTGATATTAAGGTGAATGCCGTAAGAGTGACAGAGATGGTAATAAAACACTCTTAGTAGATGCAAAAATTAAACCCTCTGTACCAGACTTCAATCCGGGCGATTTAAGGAAAGCAAACGTTAGCTCACAAGACATTGACTGATACTTCACATTTCTGTGGAAGACACCGTGCATCCTCTTATCGAGGAGCTGTTCACGAAAGTTTTTCTCTTGTGCTTTCTTAATTCGGGCTTTCAGGAGTGAGTACTCGAGATAGATAAGATTTTATGCATTTTGCTCACCCCTAATACTGAAGTCAAGTCCGAGTGTTTCAGCAGCCTCCTCCGCTGCTTTGTACAGAAATGCTCCTTTGCCCACTTCTTCGTGATTCCTGACCATTTTAAGAAGAGGGTCTCTTCCATTTGCAACTCTATGTGCTGTAGCCAGAATAATCCTGTTGAGAAGACATTCAAGACTCAATATTCCGCGACCCTCTTGACGGCGTGAGATGTACAGTCGCGGAACAGAAGACTTAAGATGCATGCTTTTGTTCAATTTCCTTTATATATAGTTCGACAATCCCCAGAGCTAGATGCAGTTGCTCTGTGTTTCTAGCATAGATCTTAAGATCGTCTATGTAAAATACATGAGTGACCTTGTACTTTCGATCTGCAGGTTTGCCGCACAAGTACCCATCGGAATGGCGCAGTGCTAGAGATAGTGGCAATAATGTAAGG
>NC_046657.1:93009242-93015177 GCF_010883055.1 Belonocnema kinseyi | reverse complement strand
CATTAGCATTAGCATGTTAGTATTAGCAGATGGGACCACACGAAATCCCATCTAACACAACGCTGCTGAAGGTTGGTGACCTCAGCATAAAACACATACAATGTATACCCTGTTCAACGAGAGAATGAAATCGGCCGCACAGTTTTTTTCTTAAGGGAGGCGTCGACAAATTTTTTTCCTTCAGTGTAGAGCCAATCGCTGTTAAAGGAAAACACAATTTTTTCAAATAGAGTTAATAGACTGACCCAAGTACTCTTTGAAATTTTTCATAACCTTTGTAAGGGCCACCACTAAGCCCTTGCCAGCGGGGGTTATTAATAATTTTGTTTTACGTGTAGGTGAGGCTCGTTTTCTTTCTTTATTAGCTTATTATGATTTCGTTCTGATTATGATGGGTTGTTTTCGAATCCTGTTTTGCTGGATAAGCTCTTCTTTACTAGCAAAATCACCTTCTTTTTACTACCTCGTAAACCAACAGGTGAATTGGCTGCTCCAAAGGATCCATTCAATATACATATATTTAACACAAAAACTTAACAAAAATTCACGCGAGCCAAGCGAGTCTGCTAACGGTCAGGTTACACGACCGCGCAAATTGAAACGCGCTTGCCCAGCCAAATATAGTAAACACATACAGGAATTTTAGTATACAGAAACTATAAAATTCATATACTTAAAAGAAACTTACTGCACACTTAATAAATTAAGTATACAAATAACTTCGTAAACGAAATTTAGTATACGTAAGTATACTAAAATTGCAAAATGTAATGAATTTAGTAAACATATACGAAATTTAATATACTAATCTGTACTAAAATTGTAAATATTTCTTACAGTGTACATAACCTTAAAAGTAGCCAAAAACAATATTTGTTGGGTACATAACATCAAATATCATAAAATCCTGACGTGCTAGGCCGATTCTAACCCCGGATTCGAATTCTACGTAAAAAATTACTTCGGAAATGACCCTCCACTTTCCAACACGAAAACCATGTTGGCCTGTGTTATTATTCTTACAAAAACAGGATACTTAAACGATTAGTTAAGGAATGTAAAGATACAATTAGAGCAGAAGAAGATATGAAAATACAAAACGACTTTGAAGGAAGCAAGAAACTACTTTACAAAAAAATGAAAGGAAACAAAAGTACAGAATTTGTCAACATGAGAAATAGTGGGCGGAAAATGATATATGATGCAGACGGAATACTAGAGGGTTTTAGAGACTATTTTAGGAGACAATTCGAAGATGAAGCTATAGGACACAACAACTGCGATGTTGAACACGATGCGATAGAAAACTCAATTGAAAAAGTCTGTGTCACTGAGGTTAGGGATATAATTAAAGAACTTTAAAAACGGTAAGGCTTCCGGGATAGATGGTATTAACGCTGAAATGCTTAAACACGCTAGCGAGTGCATACCACATAGACTGTGCGCATTAATAAATTTATGTTTCGAGATGGGAGACGTCCCATAAGATTGGAAAAAGCGATTATCGTACCAATTTGCAAGAGAAAGGGAGATAAAAGCGAGTGCAATAATTACAGAGGGATTAGCTTATTAAGTACCGTAAGTAAAATATACCTAAAAATACTTATTCTTAGGGTAATAAAAATAACAGAAGCAAAGATTTGGGATGTCCAAAGTGGGTTTATGCCAGGAGGTCATGTACGGATCAAATATTTAGCTTAAGCGAGTAACAAAAAAAAAGTTTGAGAGTAGGAAAAAAAGTTTTCTGTGCATTTGTTGACCTAAAAAAAGCTTTTGACAAGGTAAATAGAAGTAAACTTTGGGAAGTCCTGAAAGAGTATGGAAAATTGAGTGACTGTTTCGATATTATTCAAGGAGTTAGACAAGGATGCGGTATGTCTTCATGGTTATTTATATTATTTATGGACAAGTGTTTAAGAATGGCCTTCTTCGACGAAGAGGATTTGGATCTCGAAACAGTAAGGGTACGTGGGTTAGCCTTCGCAGATGACAAGGTTGTTATGGCAGAGTCTGTCGAAGACCTACAAAGAATGTTGAATAAACTAAATGCAAGCATGAAGAGCATGGGCCTCAAAATTAACGCAAATAAAACAAAAACTATGGTGTTCGAAGGGAAGAGTGAGAAAAAACTATGCAACATTTTATTAAATAATGAGAGAGTTGAACAAGTTGATAAATGCGTATACCTTGGTAGCTAATTTACTAGGGACGGGAAGATAGATGAGGAATTACATAGACGCATAAACGAAGTAAGAAGGTTATTGGTAGAGCAGGTCCCCTTATCAGAAGTAAAAATATATCAAATAAATCTAAAATAGCAATACATAATTCTATATTTGTATCGACTATACTATACGGTAGCGAGACATGGACTTATCAAGAAAAAGATAAGAGTAAAATTAACGCAATTGAAATGAGATTCATGTGCATAATATGCTTTACTTTTTTACTTTTGGTTTGTTTTTTAGGATTTTGAAAATGTTATAACTCTGACAACTTCGATTTTATTGAAAAAGGTCAGACACGGAGATATCGTACATTGCAAGATTTTAATTATATTATTATTTTATTATATTATATATACGAGGATTCCAGTAGTGTCCAAGCGATGTTACTACATTATAATATCTTATAGCTTTTTATAAAAAGCTCCGGAACCTGCTTGTACGTTATCATATTGCGCTTTATTTCAATACAGAGGTTTTGCGATATCATTGTGCGATATCTTTTTCTCCATGTATGAATAAATTGTTCGTGTTTCAAAGTGCTATGGAGAATACTAAAATCTGGAAAAAATATGGTTTCGAATATTTTGAAATTGTGCTTAGTCATTGAGTTTTTATACAAAATGGCTGATTAACGAACTCGTTCTTTCTTTTTGGGTCTTAAAAAAGTGTGCCGAAGCACACAATACCACAGACTACAGACAGAAAAACAGACAGACCCCTTCATAAATATAGTTTTTCTGACTCAGGGAGTCTCAAAACGTGGAGAATTGATAAAAACCGACTATGACAGATTTTACACAAAACCAATACAATAATCTTGTCACCCCCATTTAAAGTTCATTTAGACACACCGTCATCCTTTATAACATTCTGTGAACGTCCTTAGGTTGTCCTCAGGACATCCTTGATAACATTCTGATGACGTCTGTAGGTTGTCCTCAGGATGTTATCAAGGATATCCTGAGGACAACTTACGGACGTACTCAAAATTTTATAAAGGATAACCGTGTGCCTAAACGAACTTTAAATGAGACAGAAAACACTATTTTTATGAAGGAGTCTGTACAGAATATATGAATATATCATATATCAGGATATATGAATATCCGTACATAAAATAATTGAATTATGAAAACAATGGTCTCAAACATTTTCAAAATACGCTCACTTTTTAAATTTGTATCCAAAATCACTGTCTAACGAACTTGACCTTCATTTTGAGATAGTAAAAGAATTTAACAAAGGAAATCCAATCCGTAAATTCTTTCGAAAGTTATCGTGCTAACAAAAAAAAACCCTCTACGGTCGGACAGACAGGCACATTCGTAAAAACCTGTTTTTCGGATTCAGGGGGTCTCAAAACGTGGACCTTTGACAAAAACAGTAATGGCGACTTTGCGGCCTGGCAGCAACGAATACAACAAACAACACTGACGAAAATCAGTGATCCCAGATTTGAAACGATGCTGGCGATTCTCATGATTTGAATACTTCGCGCGCCTCTTTATATGCGTATATTTTGAGGTTACGTTATTTCAAGTATAAAATATAAATAATATAAATATTATTACTATTATATATATATATACACATATTATTAATGATAATATTATAATTATGTTATATTATAATAGTCTTATTTATATCTTGATCCGCATTTGAAAGAAATTAAAGAAATTGGCGATTTTGGAATTCATCTCGTTTGGATAAAAACTCAATTATTTTGTTGAAAATGTAACTATTTTGTAAAACAGTGCTCGTTTCTATTAAAAGTTCCCCTAATTTCTTAAAAATTTATTTTATTTGAAGGTTTATCTCTTTCGTTTAAAATACATTTTTTAAACTGAAAACTTAACAAATGTAACTATTTGGTTAAAAGTTTAACTCTTTGACTGAAAACTCATATGTTTCGTTTAATAAATTAAAAAATTTTGTTGAAAAATCATGTATTTTTTTTAATTTGTCTTTTTTTGTAGATCATTAATTTCCTTGGTCGAAAATTCATCTTATAGGTTGACAATTTAACAATTTTGTTAAAAATTATTTATCTTAATCTGAAAATGTAACTATTATAGGATTGATTAAATTTAATCGTTTTTATGCGGAAATTGAACTATTCGATTTTTGGTTGAAACTTTATCCTGTACATTTTATTAGTTAAAACACCAATTATTTGGTAGAAAATTAATTTCTTTTGTTAAAAAGTAAACTTTTAGGTTTAAAATTGATATATTTTGTCAATTAGATTTTTTCTAACATTAAAAAAACTGCAAAATAAAATATTGCCTTAAAATCGTCCTGATTCTTTTTTTTTTTCATTTTTAAAATCTTTTCAAATACTCACTTAAAATTAATTTTTCAAAATAAAAAATCATTTTCAATTTTCTTAACAATCACAACAATTTTTGTTATTCTTTTGAAATATTTTACAATTCTCAAAACGCTTAATTTTTGTTAAAATTTGCCAAAATCTACATCGTGTTTCAAATTATTTAAAATAATTTCAAGTTTTAAATTAAATTTGATTCTTTTTTTAAAATTAAAATTGTATCGTTCAAAGTTAAAATTTAGCTCATTACAATTTTAACAATTCGAAGCTTTCTATTTCGAACCATTCTGTTCAAATTTGTATACTTTTTAATAGTTGTTTATAATGGATTGTTTTAAATGAACGGTCAAATAATGCTAATAATTAGCAAAATTTTCTTTTTTTAATTAAAAAATTTCAAATTGAATGGGTTAAATATAAATAAAAACTATTATCTATTAATTCTTTAATTTTGAACGGATTCAGAATCATCTTGTAAAATCAATTATTTTTCCTTTTTTAATACCTTAAATTCAATTTACAAAATTTTATTTAAAAATTCTTTGAATTAAAGAAACTCATAATCGAAAACAAATTAATTAATTTTCTATCAAATAATTGGTGTTTTTACTAATACAATGTATAGGATAAAATTTCAACCAAAAATGGAATGGTTCAATTTCCAGATAAAAACTGGGATAAAAAAATTGAATTGAAGAAAAAAAAAGAATTTTCAACAAAAGTGTTTAATTTTCAAGGGAAAAGGTGAATTATCGACCAAGAAGTTTGATGTTCTACACAAAAAAACGATTTTTCAACTCAACCAATATATACGATTAATTTTTAATCAATCCTATAACAGTTACATTTTCAGATAAAGATAAATAATTTTTAACAGGAAAAATGAATTTTTAACAAAGTTCTTAAATTGTCAACCAATAAGATGAATTTTCGACCAAAGAAATTAATGATCTACAAAAAAAGACAAATTAAAGAAAAAAAAAACATGAATTTTCAATGACATTATTTAATTTTCAAGTCAAAAAGACAAATTATCTACAAAAAGTTGATTTTTTAAACGAAACATATGAGTTTTCAATCAAAGAGTTAAACTTTCAACCAAATAGTTAAATTTGTTAAATTTTCAGCTTCAAAAATGTATTTTCAACGAAAGAGATGAACCTTCAAATAAAAAAAAATTTCAAAAAAGTAGTTGAACTTTTGATAGAAAAGAGGACTTTTTTACAAAATAGTAACATTTTCAACAAAATAATTAGTTTTTCAACCAAATAATTGAATTTTTATCCAAACGAGATGAATTCCAAAATCGCCAATTTCTTTAATTTCTTTCAAATGCGGATCAAGATATAAATAAGACTGTTATAATAGAACATAATTA
>NC_046657.1:93007900-93009142 GCF_010883055.1 Belonocnema kinseyi | reverse complement strand
GAAGCGCCATACGACACCTTTGCGCTGGAGAGACTTACACATACCTGGGCGTGCCACAGAGCCGCATTCAGGATGTGACATCTATAAAGGATACTCTCCGAACGTCTCATCCGACAGATTTGGTCTTCCGAACTGTCGGCGAGGAAGAAAGTATCTGCAACGAACATGCTTGCCGTCCCGGTACTACTCTATACATTTGGAGTAGTTCCATGCACGAAGAACAAGCTCAGATCTCTTGATATCGGGACAAGAAAGGTTATGCACATGAACAAAAGCATGCATCTTTATTCTTCCGTTCCGCGACTGTACATCTCTCGCCGTCAAGAGGGTCGCGGAATATTGAGTCTTGAATGTCTTCACAACAGGATTATTCTGGGTACAGCACATAGAGTTGCAAATGGAAGAGACCCTCTTCTTAAAATGGTCAGGAATCACGAAGAAGTGGGCAAAGGAGCATTTCTGTACAAAGCAGCGGAGGAGGCTGCTGAAACACTCGGACTTGACTTCAGTATTAGGGGTGAGCAAAATGCATAAAATCTTATCTATCTCGAGTACTCACGCACAGTATCTTCCACAGAAATGTGAAGGATCAGTCATTGTCTTGTGAGCTAACGTTTGCTTTCCTTAAATCGCCCGGATTGAAGTCTGGTACAGAGGGTTTAATTTTTGCATCCCAAGACGGTGTCATGTCTACCTTAACATACCGTCGCCACATTCTGAGCCAAAATATTCCCGATGATAGCTGCAGGGCGTGCCATGCACACCCCGAGCATTTAGCTCACATACTATCTTCTCGACATACTATATTCTCGACAATTGTTTCTGTTGCTCACTCGAGGCCTGACATGGTTCTTCTTGACTTCGAGAAGAGAACCATGTTCGTCATCGAATTTTCGGAACCAGCTGACAAAAACATCATAGTCAAAGAGAATGAAAAGAAAGAGAGGTATCGAGACCTTATAAGGGAGTTGCAACGATTGTACCCGGAATATTCTGTAAAATTGATCGTCCTTATCATCGGCGCTCTTGGAGGTGCCAAGGTTTCACTTGCTAATAGCCTAAAAAGCATCCCTGCGTGTCAACAATATGCTAGTACACTTGCGGGAAAAATGCAGAAGGCGATTGTCCTTGGGTCGCTCGGTGTTCTTAGGGTGCACGAGGCTTTTGCTGGATCGTCGTATTGATTCCTTTACAGACTGTAACCACCTATCTCACGGTTGTGAGACGTGGTTGTGGCTGAAA
>NC_046657.1:93005796-93007800 GCF_010883055.1 Belonocnema kinseyi | reverse complement strand
GATCTGCAGGTTTGCCGCACAAGTACCCGTCGGAATGGCGCAGTCCTAGAGATAGTGGCAATAATGTAAGGCAAAAGAGGAGTGGGCTCATGGTGTCGCCCTAAGAGGCACCTCTCTGAAATGTGACCTTGTTAGTTGTCGCACGATTTTTGCCAGATGAGATAGTAAATCTGGTTTTCCAAAGCGGACTCAATCTCTCTATGCACCCAACTATTTGCGGATGAACCTTTAAGATTTCCAAAAGACAGATGATATGTCTATGGGATGTCGAATCGAAAGATTTCCGATAATAAATCCAGGCCATCGATAGGTCACGCTGGTAGAATCCTGCATCTTTGCAGACACATCTATCGATGAGCAGGTTCTCCCGACATCCGGCTACGCCTTTCTTTGAGCCTCGTTGTTCATACATTTCTTGCCACACAGGTTGAATTGTCCGAACAATCCTATCATTTAGGATAGCTGTGAATATCTTATAAAGCGTGTTCAGACAAGTTATTGGCCTGTAGTTCTTCGGGTCAGATAAGTTACCTATTTTCGGCAGGAGTATTGTGCGCCCTTCCACCAACCACTTCAAATATGAGGTGAAAATACGGGCCAAATGATGGGTTGAAGAAAACTTCTTCCACCAGAAGGTTTTGATACAATCTGGTCCCGGTGCGGAATAGTTCTTCATCCCTCTTAATACTTTTTTCACCTCCTCGGTAGTGATGGGTGGGCATTCTTTATAAGGTGTTATGAGGGCAAAACATAACTCCTTGAAGCTATTTATATTTTCTGAGTCTTCGTCCAGTCTATGCTGAACTTCGTAGACTTGTCTCAAAAATACTTCGACCTCCTCTGGTTTGGGTGGGTGTTCGACAGTAACTGGAGGGTCTTGGAAAAGTCGAGATGCGTCAGAGAGAAACTGTTGATTTTCTCTGACCCACCTCTTCCTCCGCTCTAGACTTCTCTTAGCGTCAGAGAGAATACGTATTCTCTCAACAATATGCTGCCTGATGGTCAGCAGCTTTGACTTGTTAAGTGTGTGATGACGGGTCCGGAGTTCGCGCGCGAACTTTCGAACCTTGGCGGTAAAATTCCTGCCAGATGTGATGTAGTCAATCACACATTGAATGCGGGATGCGTACTGTCTTGCTCAGCCTATCTTTGTGTCAAGTTGATGCATTCGTCTTTTGGTCTTATGATCAGCCGTTGGTTTTGTTTTACGGTTCGCATCGGCCAAAGCTCTCGCTGCATTATACACACAATAATTTATAGCCCAGAGGTCGGATTCACCGGAAAAATCTCCACGAAGCTCGTCATTCATTTCAGCCAGATCTTTAGGCTTGAGAGAAACCTTGGTGTTGATGTTTCTCCGGGTTGTAAAGCATCGCTCTCCATCTATTGGATGCCTGCCCGCGGTTGGTCTTAGTGTCGCCTCTCTTTCTTTATTGCCGGCTTGTTCTAGCTGTGGTAGAGTAGGCGTTCCGCTTACATAGCCCCTTTTACGGAGTAGTTCAGCATGGTTTCGCACACGTTGCTGTGAAAAGTGCGATAGCTCTGGGTATTTCTCGTACCACAGAGCATGCAGCAGTGCCATGTAACCCCGTTCACGGGCCACACTTGCATCCCAGCACTCTAGCAAGTCGTGATTCAGTTGCTCCGTCCACCCAAAGGTCGCGAGATCCCGCCGATCTATCGCATTGAATCCATTTTCATTGGCTCCCCCAGCTCTAGATTGGTCCGCATTGTTGGCCGACCCATTGTCGGGAGCCCTGCGCGTTCTGTTGTTTTGAACCGCACTTACTACAACTATGGTTGGTGTTGTCATTGTTGTTCCCACGAGAAGCTAAGGAAAGGGGTTCGTCCATCCTTATAGAGCCCCGCATGCAAGGATAAGGCTGCGTACTCTGAGAGGTAGCCCGGTATACCAGAGTCACCGTTCTAGACACCTCACCCAGGTGCCATTCAGCTTTCGGCACGGTTTTCACACCTCCGCTTGGGGGTTAATTCCTTCGGGAC
>NC_046657.1:92993520-93005696 GCF_010883055.1 Belonocnema kinseyi | reverse complement strand
TTTATATTTTATACTTGAAATAACGTGACCTTAAAATGTAAGCATCTAAAAAGGCGCGTGAAGTAGTCAAATGATAAAAATCGCCAGCATCGAAATCTGGAAATATTAAAATCCTAATCTCTGGATTTTATTTCACAGCAGATAGAGATATAAATAGAATCGCCGAAGTGTTCCGATCGGCAATCGTGCACCTTCGAGTTTTCAAATTCAGGAGAGGAGGAATAGGTTGCGCGCGCAACCCAGTCATGTACATCCTCTCCTACTATATTCATACGGGCATAGACCTTTGATAGCATTGGGATCTGAAATACAGCGAAACGCCATCTGCTGGCTAAATTTGGCACTGAAATAACGGGGTCGTTTTTAAAAGGCTGTGTGCTATTCCGGTGATATTCCGAGTAGAATATAAATATATTTTTTGAATGCTACGATTTAAATCATCAAATTAAAAAAAATGTCCGATAATACAGAAATGGATGATCTAGGTACGAAATTCAGTCAGATGAATAGAAAAAGTAAACGATTTTTCTCTGTTTCCGGATGTTCAAGCAAGGTTAGCAAAAACCTAGATGTTAGGTTTCATCAATTTCTCTTTCCTAAGAAAGGTTTTGTTAAAGTGATTCTAGAGCAAAATATATTTTCTATTATTTTGAATTTATAAATAATTTAGATATACCAGTTGAGTCATCTTGGTTGTCCATGATTTCATTTTATAACCTCAAAAAATTGATAGGAACTTATTACAAGTTCTCCAATATACATGAAGCAAAATCGTTTTTATTGGGCATGCTCAATTATGATCTGAAAATGTATTTTTTGTATATTGCAGTGCAGGGAAAAGGTACTTAAAACTGGTACCGCAAACTGAGCGATTGTAAAGATAAAGCAATTGGCTTCACAGTAATGCAAGATGATGAATTTCAAATATGGATGAATTTGATTTTTGCATTAAATTAAGTAACTCACTTTATTTCAACCAGAAATGGAACTTAAGTGCAGTGTCTCCTATCTGATATACGAGTAATATGATGATTAACTGACAGGTATGTTGAGTTTAGGAAGACTTTCATTCGCGCGCTCTGAAATTCAATTTGTGCTAGCAGCTGAGAGTAGCCAGTATAGTGTCGATAACGCTAGCTGGATAGTATCGATCAACACAGAGCTCAAGATATAGTCTTTTGGTCAACGTTTCCTATTTCGATATATTTACTCGGATCTATGACGGATTTTGATTATGAATAGAATAATCGTTCATATGTGATAAAAGAATGATCCTTTTGGTTACATGTGAAAGTCAACCACCTTTCTCTACTGAAATTCAGATTCTTGTATTGCTGTGTTTATGCTCATTTGATCATCCGGCCATTTTACATAAAATAATATGTGTCCAGCGTGTGACACCTTTTCTCCTTCCTCAAAATTTCTGCACGAAGGAGTGGATAACGTAAATTTACAAATTTCAACACTGCTGAGCGATATCTTTGACATACTAAGCACGAAAAACGATTAAAATTCACTAACAACACAATGTATCAGTTGCAAAGTGACCCCGTTGTCACCAGCCATCTTTGTTTAAACCCCCATTCTGGAGTATTGATTTCAGATTCCAATTGGTGTGTACCTCGTTTAAAATCTGGGATCACTGACGAAAAGTGGTTGCGCGACTAGGATGAGACGCGCAAACTGAAACTCGCCGCCGTGCGTGCGCACCCTATCGATAGAAATCTCAGAGTATTCTCAGTGGAAAAGCCTGCCCAGTTTGAGACTATTTTAAGGTTCGATTTGAATGATTTAATCTCTGAGATAGTCTGAGAGATTTGGGTCCTTTTCAAGGTCCTTTTAGTGGTTCTTTTAAGAGAGATGCGACAGTAATATAATGTTCCTTTTGTATTCGTCACGTACTGGGCGGGCAGAGTTATTTAAAGTAGTTGGTTCACTAACGCGACTCTTCTTTTTAAAAATTTTCTTTAAATTATTAACACTTTGTTTTTACTTGATGAATTTTCTCATTATACTTATTTATAATTATAACTTATATACTAATATAGAATTTTCTAGTTGAATTAAAAAATGTTTTCTTTTTTGGCGTATCTCATTCCATTTACGAGAAACGTTGTATTAATTCGAATTTTAAAGATTCAGAAAAAAAGTTAGATATCTGAAATTATCGAAACCCGTAGATTCCGAATTATTATGTTTTAGGCTGTTAAGCATGAAATATAAAAAAATCTATTTCTAAACTTTAATCCGAAGGCTTAACAAAGGACCCTTGAGTATCGGCTACTCTACTGATATAGCCTCTCTGCTTGTTATTTATGCTCGTATTTTTATTTCAATTTCGGAAAGGACATTTTAAAGTCTTTAAGATATTTAAAGGAGCTACCTGGACCTTTAAATATATCTGAGTGCCTGCAGAGAATTTCTCAGTGCTTTTCAAAGCCTTGAGAATCTTTAGCATATACTCTGAGATTTCTATCGGTAGGGCAGTCCTCAAAAGTACTTCATTAAAGAAATTTAATTCTTTTAATTTAGCAAAATTTCCTAATTCAAATCGTTATGTGTCCTGTATATTATAGTATATTATAGTCGTAAGGATGTCCGAGGGACATCCTTACGACATTGTCCCCTGGATATCCTTTCAAAACATCCTTAAGACGACGAAATGCCAGACATAGGACCTTTCAGACATCCTTAAGCCATACTGATAACATCTTTAAGATATACTTAATGGGACTAGATTATATCGTCTTTATTACGACCTCATGACGTCTTTTTTTAAAAGCCTATAGAAGTTCACAAAAAGACGTCTTTAGGATGACTTTAAGCCAAGTGTGTCCACTGGGCGCTTTATCTGTTTTTCCTCCGTGTACGAACATTAAAGTTTAATTTCAAATTCACGAGTAAGTTATCAATTAATTCCTTAAATGACCATAAATAAGTAAACTCTTAAAATATTTACAGATGTTATTTGACATAGCCATACATGTAATATCTCGGATATTTCAGCTGAACATTTTGGATCTTAGAGAGGACCATCTCACTTTTTAAGATCTATAGATGCTAACTTTGAACATCTAGATTGTTACCCGATCCCATGTGGAAATAATTTCTGGAAGACTGGAATTATTCTAGCGCCAGTACTGGATTATTCGTGGCTGTCTGTTCACGCCGAATTAGATTAGCGCTCTTTTGGCGCTATCTATACCTACTAGATAGAAAAATCCATCACGCAGTTCTACGTAGATCCACTAACGTCGCTAGCCAGAATTTGACATCACATTAATCTAAAAATTCTGTCTAAAATCTAGCTTGGCTCCAGAAAGTACTTCTATTTGGACTTTAAAAAAGAAGGCGTCATTGAAAAACTAATTCATCACTAAGTATCGATTGATCTAACGCACTATACATTTTTTATTGGTAAACTATTGAATGAAAGACAAAGCTAATATCAAAGAATTATTGCTGAATAAAGACATTTTATCGTTAGGTTTTCTAGGAACATAATTTTCCTTTTCAATTAACGCAATTGATATGAGATTCATGCGCATAATATGCGGGAACACTCTGATGGACAAAGTAAGTAACGAGATAATTCTAAAAGAATGTGGTACAGAAGAAACGTTAGTAGATATATGTGATAGAAATCGGTTAAGATGGTTCGGGCATGTTGAGAGAATGCCAAATGAACGACTAACGAAACAAGTGTATCACGGTAAAGTAAAATGACATATTTCCTAACCTTAAATATTATGCAGTGCTACCAACAGCACTCAATTTTCATCATACAATGCAATTTCAAAACTGCTACCAAAAAAGTTGGCAACAATAACTGGAACCGGATTGCAAGAATCAAATTGTTCGTCATGCCGCCATTCAGTGTGAATACGTTTCGTTTCGCGACCACGAGGTTTGAAGTTTTCCAAATTCTTTTTCGACGTAAGGGCGCTGGTATCAAGATCCAACCTCAAAACTGGATTTTCTCATTTTACTCCATAAATACTAAAATTACATCTTTTCTAGATAATTAGGGCTTAGTCCTCTTTTCAATTAAATCTTTATTGAGCGTAGAACATTGGCTATTTCCAATATTTTTTGTATAAGGTGTTTTTTTATCCAACCCCAGCATTTGAAAAAAAACGTTTCACATAAACGCTATTGAAATTTAACAATTTTTCACTTCGAATAAAAATTTGAATCAATGCAGGAATACGACCTGATAATTTAAAAAATATGTAATTCTATTATTTATGGAGTAAAATGAGAATTCAATTTTGAGGCTCAATGCTCTCAATGTAACTCATAGTGCTTTTATGTCAGGAATTATTTAATTATAAAAATTAGTATTGAATATGCAATCTAGGTCGCATCTAGATCTACTAGATTTTACTAGATTTATTAGAACACGCCAGTACCTCTGTTGTAGATAGCAGCTAGTCGATTGGAGCGTTACATTTGCGCACTGCCCCAGGATAGTTTCTCGAGATAGTCCAGTATAGACTCGTGGCGGTATAGGCTGGAACAGTATAGCGCCATGAATTATTTTCACACGGGATGGTTAAACTTAAAATATGTTAGCGTTGAAAATCTTGATGTTACGTTTGAACATCCATTTTTTTCCGTGTAGATCTTTATATCCCTAAAAATTAATATGAGGTCAAATTCCGAAAATTCAGAATTGCTAATCTATTATGGCGAAGCAAGGGTTTTTTTGGTTCACTGGATACAAATCTGATGCCCGTATTCAAAAATCTATTAGCCATTGCCATGGGGAACTAACGAGGTCAAATCAACCCCCGAGTACCAATTTTCGTCATCGCCCTATTGGATCAGCCTTTTAGAAATTTCAAATTTGGACCTCGAATTCCTATTCATCGATCTAAATCTCAATTTTCATTTTTAAGTAGCGCTTCGCGCTCCTTTTCGTGCATTTAATGCGTACACTTTAACTACGTTTTTACAAAAATCATAAATAATATAACTTAAATCGACAACAGTAAATTAAAGTTCTGAGGAATTACAGCCAAAAATTGTAACTGAAAATTTGTTCTATTTGTTTTTAAAGAACATTCTCAAAGTATCTATGGCTTTGACGATTACATTCTAATTACAAAACTCGCGCTTCGCGCTCGATAACTTGTGTCCACTTGAAAATCTTCATCAAGACAATTTGTAAATCTTGTTAAAATCTACTGATAATAACGCTTTAAACGTATGGATCTCCCACAAACCAATATTGCATATTTTTTAAAATGATCCAACTTTTTGAACTTTTGTCTAATTAAGAAACTTCATGAGAATAATATTGAAATACATATATTTTATATCTAATAGAAATTTGGATTGATATTTCTTAACCTATACAAAACTTTTTTGTTTTTACTTTTTTTTTCAATGTTTGCAAAATGTTGAAAAGCAGATAACTTTTTAAATTTGTATCGAATTTAAAAATGTCATTAGTATAATTTTCAAGTTTTTTCCATATACCAGAAAATTTAGCAAAAATTTCAAAATCTCATAAAAATTTTTGTTTAATTTTGAAAAAGCTCTAACTTTAAAAAAATTTTTTTACTGAAAAAACTTGAATGAGATAGTTTCTAAATATATGTGATATCTAGTGAAGAAATCAAATGAAATTTCCTAATCTATCAGAAAAATATTTTTTTTCTATTTTTCTGAACATTTTCAAATTGCATTTTTGGACCACGCTTCTCAGCATACTGGAGATCCGAAATGGCAACAAAATTAAAAAGAAAAGTATTGTATTCAGGGATCGGCACCTTTTAGCTTCGTTCCAATAATAAGGGATCCTGGATGGGTTCCGGTTCGAACCGAACCGTTAAATTTTCTAAAGGGTTCGGCCCGAATCGAACTCTTTAAAAAACATGAAAGGTTTGGTTGGAAACAAGCTTCGGTCGAATATTAAAGTTGCAAGAGGACTTAACCCTTTAGAAAATATTGGTTTCGATCCCTGATTATACTAACCGATTTCCGTGAGTCTCAGTCTTATGATCTTGATTGAATTTATGCGTAACAGTTTATTTTTGTGATTTGCAACAAAAAGGTAAGTGTCAGTAAATTTATCGTTGAAAGTTCATATTTATTTTTTTAACATTGAATACTGAAATCTGTCAGTCTTTAACATATTTAGGGAATTTCCATGAAAAACTGAAAAAAAATTTGGACCTTTTAAACGCTGAGTCATGGAAACCCGTCAGTTTATTCAATTTCTCATTCGTCAATTTATTGAAATTCTAAAAAATTGAGGTGCTGCTTTGGTTGAACATTTTTGAATTTTCACTTTTGATTTTAAAATCACGGTTAGCAATTCACCCCCCCCCCCCCCCCCCCCCCCCCCCCCCCCCACTAGTACCGACTTTGAAGAAATTCTTATTAATTTCTTCGAGAACTCGAAAATTTTTAGTACTCCAATTTTTTCGACAGCTCAAAAGTTTCGAGTAATCGAATGTCTTTGAGAACTCGAAGCTTTCGAGAACCCGAAACTTTCGAGTACTCGAAACGTTCAAGTAGCTCGAAGATTTCGAGAACTCGACATTTCGAGCATACTCATGCTCGACTCGACTCGAATTTTCGAGCTTTTTGCACACCACTAATTATTTATATCCATTGTGACAATCAATTTAACAAGAGAGATTATAAACAATGAAATTATATTATTAATGGTAGATAAATGTTTTGCAACAATTTGAAGCAATATTATGGTACTGTTTGATCTGCATGATTTTTTATTAAATAATTTTCTCTTAAAAATAGCCATTTTTTACAAACAATTTACGGAGAGTAGTTTTTATTTGAGCGGAAGTTTTTTTTCCTTTCAAGGGCCATACTAAAAATGATATTCGCACTTCGGGGACTTCTTTTGGCCTTTGGAAAAAGAGTAATCTCGGGGACCTATCAGTGTATCCAGAAGTGTTAGTCGCGACTCGATTAGATAGGATACTCACTTTCTATTCTCGGAATTGTATCGCTTGATTTTGTATTATATCGGAGAAAGATCGAAAAGTTTCGTTTCGTATCGTTATCATATCGGGATTCCGACAAAAAACTGATTATGGATTTTCCTCGTAAGAGAGTAGGGCTGACCGGGTGGACAGCCGCAGGTACCAGAAAAAGTAGTTGCATTAACTGAAATACCTCAATTTCTATTTTACATCAAACTTATTTTATTAAAATCTACAATCATGTTACCTAAAAATACTATGAATCGTATTTTATATACTTTTTATTTTTCTAAAGTGCCATTTGATTTCTGATTCATTAAACGAATATATGTATGTATGCCTGGGAACACGATGATTTAAAAAAATGAACCTATTGGATTGGCCTTTGATACACTCGTTTAGTGTCTTAAACTAAAGGACAATATCGTTAGCCAGCCACTTTGGATAAAAATTCAAAAAGTGGGCACATTTTGAAGATTTTTGATACTATCCGATACTTTCCCATACTATTCAAAATTATCCGATTTTATCCGATCCTATTCAAAACATTACAATCCGATACTATCCAAAACTTTCAATACTGTCCATTACAATCCGACACTATCTAATACTATACAATATAATCCGATATTATCCGATTTTATCCGATAAAATTCGAAGCTTTCCAATGCTAAAAGATATTTTTGACATGAAGATTCTTTCGTTATTACCCATTTCATTCCGATACTATCTGATACTATACCATACTCTCCGATACTATCCGATAATATCTGGTACTATCCTATACTTTCTGATAGCATACGATATTTTCGACACTATCCGATACTATTCAATACTATCCAATACTATCAAATTTTTTTCGATTATATCCGATAATTTCGATTCTATTTATTAGAATCCGATACTATCTGATACTTTCAATACTATCCATTACAATCTGATAGTTTCGATACTTTCCATTACAATCTGATAGTTTCGATACTTTCCATTACAATCCGAGAATATCTAATACTATACCATATAATCCGATACTATTGATACAAATCGATACTATCCAATACTATCATAATAGTATCCGATACTAATCCGAAAATTCCGATAATATCCTTTACAATTTTATACTATGCGAAAATATTGGATACATTCCGATACTAAATGATATCTTCGACACTATCAGATTCTTTTGATACTCTCTACTACTATCTGATACTATGCGAAAATTTGCGATAAAATCAGAAATTTTCGATACTACCCATTACAATCCGATACTATTCTGTAATATTAAATCAAATCCGACAATTTTGATACTGTCCATTAGAATCTGACACTATACAATATAATCCGATACTATCTTACGTAATCCGATACTATGAGATACGTGAGAAGTATCTCACGTATCTCATAGTATCGTGCGATATTATCCTTTACAATCCGATACTGTCCAATAAAATATATTATAATCCGATACTATTCGATACTATCTGACACTATTCGATGAAATCAGAAAATTGTGATACCTGATATTACAATCCGATACTATCCGATATTTTCCGATATTATATAATAATTTTAATGTTGTCCATTACAGTCTGACTCTATACAATATAATCCGATACTATAGTACACTATCCGATACTATGAGATGCTTTCCGATACTTTCTGATACTATACGATATTTTCGACACTAACCGATACTATTCGATACTTTCTGATACTATCCGATACTACCCGTACTATTCAATACGTTCGATACTATCCATTGCAATCCGATACTTTTTGATACTTTAAATTAAAATCCGATACTATCCTATACTATCCGATACTTTTCCACACTATCCAAAATTATCTGATACTTTGATACTTTCCATAACAATCAGATGCTATAAAATATAATGCGATACTTTCCAAAACTATCCGATACTATGCGACACTATCCTATACTGTTCGCCTAAAATCAGAAAATTTCGATTTTATACTTTACAATCCAACACTATCCGATACATTCGATACTATCCACTACAATCCGATAATATCTGATACTATCCTATAATTTTCGATACCAAACGATATTTTCAACACTATGTGATACTATTCGATACCATCTGATACTATAAAATATAAAGCGATATTTTTTAATACTATCCTATACTATACGATACTATCCGATACTTTCCAATGCTACCTTATGATATACGATACTATCTGATACTATTCAATAAATTCTGATACTTTTGTTACTATCTATCACAGTCCGATTATATCGGATACTATTCGATACTTTTCGATACTATATGATATTTTCCACACTATCGGATGCTATTCGTTACCATCTGATAATATAAAATATTAAGCGATATTTCCTAATACTCTCCTATACTATACGATACAATCCGATACCTTCTAATACTTCCTTATACTATACGATAATATCCGATATTATACATTTAATTTCGAAAATTTCGGTTCTATCCATTACAAGCCGATACTTTCGATACTATCCATTACAATCCGATGCTATATGATAGTATAACATATAATAATATAATAATATCCGATACTATACGAGACTATCCTCAACTATCCGATACTATGCGATACTTTCCGATACTTTCCAATACATTCCGAAAATACTGATAAAATCTATTACGGTCCGATACTATTTGATACTATTTTAGATTATCCGATAAAATCTGAAAATTTGGATGCTATCCATTACAATCCGAAACTATCTGATACTATCCGATACTTTCCGATACCATCGGATTCTTTCGATATTATTCAAAAGTATCAGATACTATCTAATACGTACTATACAATACTCTCCGATACTAACCGATACTATCCGATTCTATTCTATAAAATCTCAAAATTTCGATACTGTACATTACAATCCGATACTATCGAAAACTTTTCATACTGTCCATTACAATCAGACACTATCTAATACTATACAATATAATCCGATACTATCCGATTTTATCCGATAAAATTCGAAGCTTTCCAATACTAAACGATATTTTTGACACTACGATTCTTATGTTATTACCCAATACATTCCGATACTATCTGATACTATACCATACTCTCCGATAGTATCCGATAATATCTCATACTATCCTATACTTTCCGATACCATACGATATTTTCGACACTATCCGATACTATCCGACACTATCAAATAATATTCGATTACATCCTATAATTTCGATTCTATTTATTAGAATCCGATACTATTCGATACTATCTGATACTTTCGATACTATCCATTACAATCCGATACTTTCGATACTTTCCATTACAATCCGAGAATAACTAATACAATACAATATAATCCGATGCTATTGATTCTATCCGATATTACCCGATATTATCCTAATACTATCCGACACAGATTCGAATATTCCGATAATATCCTTTACAATTTTATACTATGGGAAAATATTGGATACATTCCGATACTAAATGATATTTTCGACACTATCAGATTCTTTCGATACTCTCTATTACTATCCGGTACTATTCGATAATATGCGATAAAATCCGAAATTTTCGGTACTACCCATTACAATCCGATACTATCCTGTAATATTAAATAAAATCCGACAATATTGATACTCTCCATTACAATCCGATACTATCCGATACTTTCCAATACTATCCATTACAATCTGACACTATACAATATAATCCGATACTATCCTACGCTATCCGATACGATGAGATACTTTCTGATACTAAACGATATTTTTGACACTATGTAATTCTTTTGATTTTATATTATTACATTTTGATACTATTTGATATTAAACAATACTCTCAGATACTGTACGATACGTGCGATGCTATCCTTTGCAATCCGATACTATCCGATAAAATATATTATAATCCAATACGATCCGATACTATCTGACAGTATTTAACAAAATCTTAAAAGTCTGATACCATCTATTACAATGCGATACTATCTGATACTTTCCGATACTATCCAATACTTTCAATACTGTCCATTACAGTATGACTTTATATAATATAATCCGATACTATCCTACACTATCCGATACTATGAGATGCTTTACGATACTTTCTGATACTATAATTATATAAATTATCTGATACTTTGATACTATCCATGACAATCCTATGCTATAAAATATAATGCGATATTTTCCAATAATATCCGATATCATACGACACTATCTGATACATTTGATACTATCCATTACAATCCGATAATATCTGATACTATCCTATACTTTCCGATACCATACGATATTTTCGACATATATGGTAGACGTTTCGACTATACGTCGACAGTCCTCATCAGTATAAAATACTTCTTTCTACGAAATTTTGCACCTGTATGTTAAATTTAATTTGTTAGTTACTGAAATGACTCTGTCTGCTGGACGGACTTAAATAAAGATTGATATTATTATTGATATTGAAAAACACACACTTATCACATGCCGTCCAGCAGAACCTTTGAATAAATCCGATAATTTCGATTTTATTTATTAGAATCCGATATTATCCGATACTATCTGATACTTTCGATCCTATCCATTACAATCCCATACTTTCAATACTTTCTATTACAATCTGATACTTACTGATACTGTCCATTACAATCTAACATTATACAATATAATCCAATACTATACTACACTATCCGATACTTTCCGATACTTTTCGATACTTTTCGATATTAAACTATATTTAAAAAATATTATTACATGCCAATACTATTTGATATTATACAATACCCTCAGATGTTATGCGATACGTGCGATACTATCCTTTACAATTCGATACTATCTGATACAATACATTATAATCCGATACTATCTGACACTATTCGATAAAAAAATCGGAAAATTCTGATAACATCTATTACAATTCGATACTATATTCGATACTATCTGATACTATAGAATATAAAGCGATATTTTCTAATACTATCCTATACTGTACGATACTATCCGACACTTTCAATATATTTTATACGATACTTTCCGATACAAAAAAATTACAAAAACTTCGGTTCTATCCATTACAATCCGATACTATCTGATACTTACCGATACTATCCAATACTTTCGACACTGTCCATTACAATCTGACACTATACAATATAATCCGATACTATCCTACACTATCCGATACTATACGATACTTTCCGATACTAAACGACATTTTAAACACTATTTAATTTTTTTG